>NC_052151.1:219010862-219106379 GCF_902713615.1 Scyliorhinus canicula
CCACCCCTCACACTAACTTCACTCCGTCTCCTCACCCCTCACACTAACTTCACTCCGTCTCCCACCCCTCACACTAACTTCACTCCGTCTCCCATCCCTCACACTAACTTCACTCCGTCTCTCCTCCCTCACACTAACTTCACTCCGTCTCTCACCCCTCACACTAACTTCACTCCGTCTCTCATCCCTCACACTAACTTCACTCCGTCACTCACCCCTCACACTAACTTCACTCCGTCACTCACCCCCACAAACTTCACTCCGTCTCCCACCCCTCACACTAACTTCACTCCATCCCTCACCCCTCACACTAACTTCACTCCGTCGCTCACCCCTCACACTAACTTCACTCCGTCGCTCACCCCTCACACTAACTTCACTCCGTATCTCACCCCTCACACTAACTTCACTCCGTCTCTCACCCCTCACACTAACTTCACTCCGTATCTCACCCCTCACACTAACTTCACTCCGTCTCCCACCCCCACACTAACTTCACTCCCCACCCCTCTCACTAACTTCACTCCGTCCCTCACCCCTCACACTAACTTCACTCCATCTCCCACCCCTCCACTAACTTCACTTCCGCTCTCACCCCTCACACTACTTCACTCCCGTCCCCCCCTCACACTAACTTCACTCCGTCTCTCACCCCTCACACTAACTTCACTCCATCCCTCACCCCTCACACTAACTTCACTCCGTCTCTCACCCCTCACACTAACTTCACTCCAGTCTCCCACCCCTCACACTAACTTCCCTCCGTCTCCCACCCCTCACACTAACTTCACTCCGTCTCCACCCCTCACACTAACTTCACTCATCCGTCCTCCACCCCTCACACTAACTTCACTCCGTCCCTCATCCCTCACACTAACTTCACTCCGTCCCTCACCCCTCACACTAACCTTCACTCCGTCCCTCACCCCTCACACTAACTTCACTCCGTCTCCCACCCCTCACACTAACTTCACTCCGTCCTCACCCCCTCACACTAACGTCACTCCGTCCCTCATCCCTCACGCTAACTTCACTCCGTCTCCCACCCCTCACAACTAACTTCACTCCGTCTCTCACCCCTCACACTAACTTCACTCCGTCTCCCACCCCTCACACTAACTTCACTCCGTCTCCCACCCCTCACTCTAACTTCACTCCGTCTCTCACCCCTCACACTAACTTCACTCCGTCTCTCACCCCTCACACTAACTTCACTCCGTCTCTCACCCCTCACACTAACTTCACTCCGTCTCCCACCCCTCACACTAACTTCACTCCGTCTCCCACCCCTCACACTAACTTCACTCCGTCTCCCATCCCTCACACTAACTTCACTCCGTCCCTCACCCTCACACTAACTTCACTCCGTCTCTCACCCTCACACTAACTTCACTCCGTCTCCCACCCCTCACACTAACTTCACTCCGTCTCCCACCCCTCACACTAACTTCACTCCGTCTCTCACCCCTCACACTAACTTCACTCCGTCTCTCACCCCTCACACTAACTTCACTCCGTCTCCCACCCCTCACACTAACTTCACTCCGTCCCTCACCCCTCACACTAACTTCACTCCGTCTCTCACCCCTCACACTAACTTCACTCCGTCCCTCACCCCTCACACTAACTTCACTCCGTCTCCCACCCCTCACACTAACTTTACTCCGTCTCCCACCCCTCACACTAACTTCACTCCGTCCCTCACCCCTCACACTAACTTCACTCCGTCTCCCACCCCTCACACTAACTTACTCCGTCTCCCACCCCTCACACTAACTTCACTCCGTCCCTCACCCCTCACACTAACTTCACTCCGTCTCTCATCCCTCACACTAACTTCACTCCGTCTCCCACCCCTCACACTAACTTCACTCCCTCACCCCTCACACTAACTTCACTCCGTCTCCCACCCCTCACACTAACTTCACTCCCTCACCCCTCACACTAACTTCACTCCGTCTCTCACCCCTCACACTAACTTCACTCCGTCTCTCACCCCTCACACTAACTTCACTCCGTCTCCCACCCCTCACACTAACTTCACTCCGTCTCTCACCCCTCACACTAACTTCACTCCGTCTCTCACCCCTCACACTAACTTCACTCCGTCTCCCATCCCTCACACATACTTCACTCCGTTCCCACCCCTCACACTAACTTCACTCCGTCTCTCACCCCTCACACTAACTTCACTCCGTCTCCCACCCCTCACACTAACTTCACTCCGTCCCTCACCCCTCACACTAACTTCACTCCCCTCAACCCTCACACTAACTCACTCCCTCACCCCCTCACACTAACTTCACTCCGTCTCCCTACCCCTCACACTAACTTCACTCCGTCCCTCACCCTCACACTAACTTCACTCGTCTCCACCCTCACACTAACTTCACTCCGCTTCCCTACCCCTCCACTAACTTCACTTCCGTCTCCTCACCCCTCACACTAACTTCACTCCGTCTCTCTCACCCCTCACACTAACTTCACTCCGTCTCCCTCACCCTCCACTAACTTCACTCCCGTCTCCCACCCCTCACACTAACTTCACTCAGTCCTCACCCCTCACACTAACTTCACTCCGTCTCCCACCCCTCACACTAACTTCACTCCGTCTCTCACCCCTCACACTAACTTCACTCCGTCCCTCACCCCTCCACTAACTTCACTCCGTCTCCCACCCCTCACACTAACTTCACTCCGTCTCCACCCCTCACACTAACTTCACTCCCTCACCCCTCACACTAACTTCACTCCGTCTCCTACCCCTCACACTAACTTCACTCCCTCACCCCTCACACTAACTTCACTCCGTCTCCCACCCCTCACACTAACTTCACTCCCCACCCCTCACACTAACTTCACTCCGTCCCTCACCCCTCACACTAACTTCACTCCGTCCCTCACCCCTCACACTAACTTCACTCCCTCACCCCTCACACTAACTTCACTCCGTCTCCCACCCCTCACACTAACTTCACTCCGTCTCCCACCCCTCACACTAACTTCACTCCGTCTCCCACCCCTCACACTAACTTCACTCCGTCTCCCACCCCTCACACTAACTTCACTCCGTCTCCCACCCCTCACAAGCTAACTTCATGCGCCGTCCCTCACCCATCACACTGAACTTCACTATCCGTCTCCACCCCTCACCACTAACTTCACTCCGTCCTCACGCCCTCACACTAACTTCACTCCGTCTCTCACCCCCTCACACTAACCTCACTCCGTCCCTCATCCCTCACACTAACTTCACTCTGTCTCCCACCCCTCACACTAACTTCACTCCTACACCCCTCACACTAACTTCACTCGGTCTCTCTCCCCTCACACTAACTTCACTTCCCGACCCCTCACACTAACCTCTTTCTCCGCCCCTCATCCCTCACACTAAACTTCACTCTGTCTCCCACCCCTCACACTAACTTCTCTACTCCTCACCCCTACACACTAACTTCACTCCCTCCCACCCCTCACACTAACCTTCACTCCGTCCCTCACCCCCTCACACTTAACCTCACTCCGCCACATCAGCCATACACACGAACTTCACGTACTCCGTCACCCTTCACACTAACTTCACTCCGTCTCCCACCCCTCACACTAACTTCACTCCGTCCCTCACCCCTCACACTAACTTCACTCGGTCTCTCTCCCCTCTCACTACCTTCCCCCAGCCATTCTGTTGGACTGTAACCTGTTGTTGTGAGGCTTCCTGTGTTCTCCCCAGGACAAGGCCCCATCTCCACATTATTTGACAAAGGCGTGTCCCATCTACCTCTCTCCCCACCCGATTAACCTGCTGCCTGCAGAGATCTAGAGACAAACATTCCCCGATCCCTTTGTTCCTTTAAACCTCCCAGTGTCAGACTTTTCATGGTATACGTCCTTTTCAATTTACTCCATCCCAAGTCTATCACCTCGCTGTTTTCAGGGTTCAATGCCAGTCAGTCACCTTTCTGCCCATTTGCCCGTCCCGTTTATATCTCTCTGTAACCCAAGTCTCTCAATCTGACTGTTAACCACCTGGTTAATCTTTGTATCATCCGCAAGCTAACTGATTCCATCCCACACACAGTCATCGATAAAGAACAAACAACAAGGGGACTCGGCACAGAGCCCTGTGATACTCCGCTGGTCACAGGCTCCCAGTCACGAAAGCAGCCGTCAGTCATCACCCTCTGTGTCCGACAGCTGAGCCAATTCTGAATCCGCCCTATCCAGCTGATAGACATATATGAAATTTAATGTTCGCATGAGTTTGTCCCAGTCTAGCTCACATGAAAACTCCAAATCCTGCAGCTGGATCCTTGAATTCCTTACCATGATCAGTCAGGGTACACAACACCTCCTCTTCTACGATAGTCCTCAATACCGGGGCCCCGCAAGGCTGCGTACTTAGCCCCCCTACTATACTCCCTATACCCAGACGATTGTGTGGCAAAATGCAGCTCCATCTACAACTTTGCTGGTGACGCGGCCGTAGTGCGTCGGATCTCAAACAACAATGAGTCAGACTACAGAGGGAGATAGAGAACTTATGTCGTGTTATGTACTCTGGGATAACACAGGCTGCAACTGGATTCAGCTTTAACCAAAAGACCCTGAAGTTAGTTCGATCTGATTTATTGAACCAGTCGCTCAGTTAGCAGAGTTCTCTATGAGTTCGGCTCTCTGCTAACCTAAGTGTGGTTACTCTGTCTGACTGAAGCAGACAGGCTCTTAGCCACGTGCTGGAGGTGTGATACTGTACATACACCCTGACTCACTCTGTCGATGTTCATCAGTGGAAAGAGGCGGAGTGTGAGTGCCTCGTGCCTTTTATAGTGAGATACCACCCCTGAGTGTCCTGCCTGCTGATTGGTCACGTCCTGGTCTCTCTGTTCTCTGTATATCATTATCTGCATGTCTGCATATCATGACAAATTGGTGGCATGGTGTAATGATAACAACCTCTCAATGTCAGCAAGCCTAATGAGCTGTTTGTTGACTTCAGGAAGGGAAGTATCGTACACACCCCTATCTGCACCAATGATGCCGAGAAGGAGATGGTTGGCAGCTTTAAATTCCTCGGCGTGCACATCATCAACAACCTGTCCTGGTCCTCCCACGTCGACTCTCCCACCAAGAAAGCACAACAGCGGCGATACCTCCTCAGGAAACTAAGGAAATTCGGCATGTCCACATTGATTCTTAGCAATTTTTATAAATGCACTAATAGATTATTGATGCATTCATGGTTTTCGGTGCTAATTGAATTCATAGCTGAAGAGTGAGATTATTAAAGATGTCTTGACTGTGAGAATTCAGTCGTTGTTGTAGATAATGAATCAACTATTGACCAGTGTCTTGACTGTGAAAATTTAGACATTTTTTCAGTGAATGTTTCATGTAATGAATTGACTATTGTATTTCAGTGCATTTAGCAATAAAAATGTATCTACTAATTTGTTATAACAAGGTCTCTGGCCAGCTGTGGCGTGAGAAATCTATTTTCATGAGACTGCATGTAGATGCTGAACTAACTTTGACAGACACCAGTCAATCTTAAGCAATGGCCAATGTTTGATCAATAAATCACCCTCTTAAGTAACGGACATGCATTTCTGTTTTTTTTAATCATTTTTATTCAAATTTTCAAATTTGCACAAAAAAGAAAACAATAACAGAAAATTCTAAGAACAAAAAAAAACAGACCCCCCCCCCCCCCCCCCCACCGCCGTAAATACAAAAGAGAAACAATAAATTAACGCCCGTCATTGGCAAAAAACAGATATTCAACCCAAAACAAAAACAAAGAGACAACCCCCCTCCCCGCGGGATGCTGCTGCTGGCCTTTTGTTTTTACCGTTCTGCCAGGAGATCTAGGAATAGTTGCCATCTCCTGAAAAACCCCTGCACTGACCCCCTTAGGGCAAATTTCACCCTCTCCAATTTAATGAACCCCGCCATAT
Organism: Scyliorhinus canicula; assembly: GCF_902713615.1. Taxonomy (NCBI): domain Eukaryota; kingdom Metazoa; phylum Chordata; class Chondrichthyes; order Carcharhiniformes; family Scyliorhinidae; genus Scyliorhinus; species Scyliorhinus canicula. The sequence goes on from NC_052151.1 coordinate 219,016,817, forward strand.
CGTTGACCCAGGTCTCCACGCTTGGGGGCCTAGCATCCTTCCACTGAAGCAAGATCCTCCGCCGGGCTACTAGGGACGCAAAGGCCAGAACGCCGGCCTCTTTCGCCTCCTGCACTCCCGGCTCCACTGCCACCCCAAATATTGCGAGTCCCCAGCCTGGATTGACCCTGGATCCTACCACCCTCAATACCGTCCTTGCTACCCCCTTCCAAAACTCCCCCAATGCTGGGCATGCCCAGAGCATGTGGACATGGTTTGCTGGGCTCCCCGAGCACCTAATACACCTGTCCTCGGTCCCAAAAAACCGGCTCATCCTTGTCCCGGTCATGTGGGCCCTATGCAGTACCTTAAACTGTCTGAGGCTAAGCCTCACACATGAAGAGGAGGAGTTCACCCTTTCTAGGGCATCCACCCACGTCCCCTCCTCAATCTCCTCACCCAGTTCCTCCTCCCATTTACCTTTCAGTTCCTCCACCGAGGCCTCGTCTACCTCCTGCATCACCTGGTACACTTCCGAGATCCTCCCCTCTCCGACCCACACCCCCGAGAGCACCCTGTCCTGGACCCCACGCGGCGGCAGCAGGGGGAACCCCGCCACCTGCCGCCTGACAAACGCCCTTACTTGCATGTACCTAAAGGTGCTCCCCGGGGAGAGCCCAAACTTCCCCTCCAGCTCACCCAGGCTCGCAAACTTCCCGTCTATGAACAGGTCCCCCAGCCTCCTGACACCTGCCCTGTGCCAACTCAGGAACCCGCCATCAATTCTCCCCGGAACAAACCGGTGGTTCCCCCGTATCGGGGACCTCATCGAGGCCCCCCCCCCCCCCCCCCGTGCCGCCTCCATTGCCCCCAAATTCTGAGGGTAGCTGCCACCACCGGGCTCGTGGTATACCTCGTTGGAGGGAGCGGCAGCGGCGCCGTTGCCAGCGCTTCCAGGCTCGTGCCCACACAGGATGCCATCTCCAGCCTCTTCCATGCTGCCCCCTCCCCGTCCATTACCCACTTACGCACCATCGCTGCGTTGGCAGCCCAATAATACCCAAAGAGGTTGGGCAATGCCAGCGCCCCCCCCCCCTCCCCATCCCTGCCCCGCTCTAAGAACACCCGTCTCACCCTTGGAGTCCCGTGTGTCCACACAAACCCCGTAATGCTCCTGTTAACCCGCCTGAAGAAGGCCTTCGGGATAAGGATGGTGTTTTTGAAAACTCACCACTATTCTTAGAATTCCCCCTATACCAAAAGGGGCCAATATTCTAAATGGTGAACAGGGATTCTCACTCCCTGACTCTGATGCAGGCTTCGGTGGGTGCTATTCAAGTCAAACTATATTTTCAAGTTATCCCCCGGTATAACCCATACCTTCACCGAAGATTTTATCTACTTACCACTTAGTAGCATCGATGTCCTGGGTCCTGCATTGCTAAGTAAGTAACGTAGACTTTTAGGAATAAACCACTTTTTCAGGTTAAGTTAAGTTATTTTATTATTATATTTTTTCTTTTAAAAGCTGCAAACACTTTCTTTACAGAAAGGTAAAAAGATCTTGCTTCTGTATCCTGCTGGTTGGTTGTAGGGACCTTCAGGCCTACCTTGACACTCAATCTTCTTGAAATTCTGGTCATTTTGGGATGTATTCGCTGGTTAGCTCTGTTGCGGTGTCTTGTCGATCCATGTACTGAGCTATAAGAGCTAACTCTGCTAGCTATCTCTAAGCTGACTCTGACTCCTGTTTAAATTCTAGTCTTCCTTAGATGTATAACTGTTTAAACTCGGCTGTTTGCCTTGTCTTTCCCATAACCGAGCTCTCTCTCTCTCTCTCTCTCTCTCTCTCTGAGTTCTCCTCCCCTTCTCCTGTTGCTGTTTTTCTTTTTTTGTTTGCTATTGCAGCTCCCTGGGTTTATATTCTCTTTCTAAGAGTTATTAAGTTTTAACGACTTTATTGTAAATGAGCTTGTTTCACTTTGATTGTTAAAAAGTATCTTTGATGTAAACATTTGAATACAACTAATTATTCATTTTGGGCACAACGTCTCCTCTCAGATCTGATTACAAAATGCTTTATGATGTTCAAAGTTCCTTTAGTTTCAAGAGGTGTAACTTTTAATTTCTGTCTTTCGAATAATTTAATTTTATAATTGTCCCCAGCTCATAACTTTGCCTTTGATTTTGACTTTAAATTCTGTCTCTCGTAGACAGGTCGTCTCTAATTTTCTTTTAATCGACTTGATGTTCGTAGAATTTTACACTTTAGAATTGACACCAAATTCGACTGGGCATCATCCATCCTTTCCAGCTGTTTACTAAGAGAGTTCATTTCAATTAAGGTGTGAGACTTTGCTTTTAGCTGTATGCTAAAATTTAACTTGGTTATGACTTGAAAGACCTGCCTGTTTTAAACATTCGTCACTTAATGCAATTGAAACTCTCATCCATGCTTTTCCAGATGCTTCCTAAGATAGTTACTTTCAATAAAGGTGTGAGCCATTGTTTTAGCTTATTACATGGATCCTGTGTGTTTGATAAGCCTGTTTGTGAGAAAGAATCTGCATTTTATAATCCTGCTCTTTGCAGCTGCTGTTAACCCTTTGTGGGATCTTTCCCTGTATCCTCTCAGACCAGATATTTCCAGACTTCCATGTTTCAAATGACACATTTTTCTGTATTTTCAAGAACAATGGGGAGGCACTGGAACAGGAACAAAAACCTCGGGAGCACCGTCATCTTGACTGACTGCACCCTACCTGCCAGAGGCAGTGGCAGCATGTCCCACCTCTTAAACTCCTCCTCCATCTGCTCCACCAACCTTGTGAGGTTTAGCTTATGCAAGGCCCCCCAGCTCCTGGCCACCTGAACCCCCAAGTAACTGAAGCTCCTCTCCGCCCTTTTCAGTGGGAGCCTCCCAATCTCCCCCTCCTGGTCCCCCGGGTGTACCACAAACAGCTCGCTTTTCCCAAAGTTAAGCTTATACCCTGAGAAATCCCCAAATTCCCGGAGAATCCCCATCACCACCGGCATTCCCCCCACCGGATCCGCCACATACAACAATAGGTCGTCCGCATAGAGCGACAATCAGTGCTCCTCCCCACCCCGACCAGCCCCCTCCAATCCCCCGACCCCCTCAGCGCCATAGCCAGGGGTTCAATTGCCAGCGCAAAAAGTAGGGGGGACAGGGGACACCCCTGCCTCGTCCCTCGATATAATCGAAAATACTCCGACCTCCTCTTATTCGTGGCCACACTCGCCATCGGGGCCTCATACAACAGCCTCACCCAACTGACAAACCCCTCCCCAAACCCGAACCTTCTAGCACCTCCCACAAGTACCCCCACTCGACCCTATCAAAGGCCTTCTCCGCATCTAGCGCGACCACTATCTCCACCTCCCCTTCCACCGCCGGCATCATAATAACGTTCAAGAGCCTCCGTATATTAGTGTTCAGCTGCCTCCCCTTCACAAACCCCGTTTGATCCTCGTGGATAACCTGCGGCACACAGTCCTATATCCTCGTGGCTAAGATCTTTGCCAACAACTTGGCGTCCACATTCAGGAGTGAGATCGGCCTGTATGACCCACACTGCAGGGGATCCTTGTCTCGCTTAAGGATCAAGGAGATCAGCACCCGAGACATCGTCAGGGGCAAAGCCCTACGGACATCCATTTCAACAAACCAGGAGGTCTCAGCTGATAATTAGAAACCAATGCGAGAAAATGAGGGATAAGACCATTGATAAGGATTCCCTTAAAGTAAGACATCGTGGTCGAGGTCTCATTTCTGAATTTCTGTCTTCCTGATTTCTTGAATCACCCTATTTGATTGTTTTATGCTTTTATGTTTAATGATTGTTTTATGCTTTTATGTTTAATGATTGTTTTATGCTTTTATGTTTAATGCTTTTCTCTGCCGTTTATTTGACCCGCTTATGTATCGTTTTATATTTTGTTTCTAAGTTTTGATTCAGTTCTTATGCAAGTGTTATCAGCTGAATAATTGGCAATAAAGTTGCATTTTCGACACCTCCAATCAACCGGGCAATCGAGTCTTATTAGAAGAAGGTAAAAGGAGAGTCCCGACAATTTGGCGAGTCAGCAGGAGTACCAGGAGGAGGAGACTGAGCACCACACCGAGGTATCGGGCAGCGGATCTGCCGAACCAAGGTAAGTGACCCATATATCTGCGACCATTTAGAGTTGGGAAACTTCCTCCGCACTCCTTACGAACATGACCAGCTTGAAATTGGCCCAATCTCAGTAACAGACCAACATCTGATGATGGTATATATGTATTATTTGGTCATGTATATTATGTATATATATATTGCGATCCTTCCGAATAAAGAATAGTTTACAACTTGAGGCCCGGGGGGGGGGGGGGGGGGGGGGGGGGGGGTCATAGAATCCGATTTTGTAACTGATTCGGAATCCTCGGAAACCGTAGCGACGGGACAGCGGACGTTTTCCGGAGATGTTAAAGATGCACTCGGGGACGAAGAGCAATGGATCGAAGAGGGGTGGACTCGAGTCAAGCAATGGCTGTCAAAATATAACCCACCACAAACTGACGGAACAAAGGTCAACGCCTGCATTCGGAAGAAGACAGAGGGAGTATAAGAATATGAAGAATGGGTTTGGAAAGTCAGGAATGGAATTGCCGGGGGTGGGGGGGGGGGGTGGGGGGGGGGGGGGGGGGTGGCGACTTGGGACACAAGTACTTTTGGACCGTTGAAAGTTGCCTGCGTTGCTGCTTTGAGGAACGGATTTGCCGAATGCATTAAAATTGGTGTTTTCCGAGTGGGACCGGGTATATACACAATATTAATAGTGTCATGGGCCAGGGTTTAGAGAACCCCAAAGTGTATCATGGAGTTCACCTGACCCACAACTTTTAATAGATTGTGGTATGGGGAGCACACGGCCCACTCTACAGGTGTGGTACAGCAGAAATGGAAAAGTAGTTTTTTAAACAAAACAATGTTTATTCTCTGAACTCAAGTTAACCTTTAACACATACAGTGAACATCTTAGCAACCATCAATTCAAATACACCCCCAAAGAATACAACACTAAGTAATCCTTAATACCTTCCCAAACAACATCCAGAAGGCAGAAGAAACACCTTTTAACAGAAGCACATCAGGTTTACATTCACTACTGAGAACATTTATGAGAATATTTTGAGGGCAGCAATGGGTTAGCACAGCTGCCTCACGGTGCCGAGGTCCCAGGTTCGATCCCGGCTCTGGGTCACTGTCCGTGTGGAGTTTGCACATTCTCCCCGTGTTTGCGTAGGTTTCACCCCCACAACCCAAAGATGTGCAGGTTAGGTGGATTGGCCACGCTAAATTGCCCTTTGAAAAAAAATTTAAAATGGGCAGCACGTAGCATAGTGGTTAGCACAACTGCCTCACAGCTCCAGGGTCCCAGGCTCGATTCCCGTCTTGGGTCACTAACTGTGCAGAGTCTGTACGTTCTCCCCGTTTCTGCGTGGGGTTCCTCCGGGGGCTCCGGTTTCCTCCCACAGTCCAAAGGTGTGCAGGTTAGCTGGATTGGCCATGATAAATTGCCCTAGTTTCCAAAATTGCCTTTAGTGTTGGGTGGGGTTACTGGGTTATTGGGATAGGGTGGGGGTGTGGGCTTGGGTAGGGTGCTCTTTCCAAGATCCGGTGCAGACTCGATGGGCCGAATGTACTGTTTTGTACTGCACTGTAAATTCTATGATTTATAATTCTGAATTCACCAAATGATCAAGAGATAGTCTTTTCATGGCAGAGAGATCAGCAGCACACCCGCTCCGTCTGGCTTCAGCTCCAACACTGAAACGAAACCAAAAAAACAGACACACCCACGCTTTTCTCAAAGTGAAACTAAAAGCTGAAAGACAACAAAGCTCCACCCACACTCTGACATCACTGCAGTAATAAACACCCATTTCTTAAAGGTACATTCACGACAGAAATTTATATGCACACCCATTTCTAAACACCCATTTCTTAAAGGTACCCTCACATGACAATAGATCGGCGCATTCAAATTGTCCGGGATATGCGGCCTAAGATTCATGCTCTCCAGAACAGGTTGCAGCCTAAAGATTTACCGTTTAGTCAACAACTAATGCTCTACCTGATTCGATTGCTCCACAGGAGCTCAAACAAGTGGAGAGAAAATGCCACAATTGTGGGAAGGACGGCCATTGGGCCAGATCGTGCCAGGCAGCCAGGGACATGACTCGACATGCAGAGAGCCGCACAAGAGAAACGTACTGACCCCTCTCAGTGTCCCCGTACAGAGAGATGTCCAAGTCCGGACGGCTGTCACTGCCCAGAGGCATGTATTACCGGGAGCCGTGTAGAGAGTTGCACGTGCCTCTACCCCATCCACCAGTCCGTGTACAGGCCTGAGGAGGAGCCTGGAATGGTGGATGGATTCAGGAAATTGTCGCCGCAGCGCCAGGCTGCACTGATGGAATTGTCAAAAAACAAGAACAGCCCGCTCTCAATCTGCCTGCCCGGCCTCTCTTCACGCCTTGATTGACCACAGGAGGGATCGACTGTACGTATTATTGAGGCTGGGCGGTGACACGGGAGCAGAGTTGACATGCCTTCCTCTGGTGTCAGCGAAACTGTTTCCATTGGATCACAAAAAAACTGTCCCCGTGAAATAGGGGGAAACACACTGATTATCAGATCAATTCAGACCAAGCTAATAGATTGGCCCACATGAATTGATTTCTCCAGTCTGGATAGGCAAAGTGGACCCAGGCAAGTCAATAGGCACGAACTGGTACAATGTTTGCCGCTGGAACAGAGAGGGACCCAGGGCAATAGGCGTGATAGCTCCCAGCTGGAGCACTCTGTCCCACTCTAGGCCCCAGGCTTGAGGGAGAGAGGTCAAGGCTTTGGACAGAGTGGACATGAGATTGACCAGCATGATGCCAGGAATGAGGGACTTCAGTTAATGTGGAGAGACAGGAGAGGCTGAGGTTCTCTTGCTTGGAGCAGTGAAGGTGTGGAGAAGATTTGATGGAGGTGTTGGGAATGGCATAAATACCGAGAGAATGTTTCCCATGAGTGAAGGGTCAGTAAGCAGAGGAAAGCAATTGGCAAAGAGCCAGAGAGGACATGAGAAACAATGTTAAATACACGATGGCATATGGGCGGGAATTCTCTGGCCGTTCTGGCAGCGGGATGTCTTTCATAGAATTTACAGTGCAGAAGGAGGCCGTTCGGCCCATCGAGTCTGCACCGGCTCTTGGAAAGAGCACCCTACCCAAGGTCAACACCTCCACGCTATCCCCATAACCCAGTCACCCCACCCAACACTAAGGGCAATTTTGGACACTCAGGGCAATTTATCACGGCCAATCCACCCAACCTGCACGTCTTTGGACTGTGGGAGGAAACCGGAGCACCCGGAGGAAACCCACGCACACAGAGGGAGGACGTGCAGACTCCGCACAGACAGTGACCCAGCTGGGAATCGAACCCGGGACCCTGGAGCTGTGAAGCAATTGTGCTATCCACAATGCTACCCTGCTGTCTCCCATCCTGCCAGTTGGGCACTCCAGCCCACGGGTTTCCTGGCATGTGGGGTGGCTTCAATGGGGGTAGAGAATCCCACCACCTGCGAACGGGGCACCACAGTTCTCTCCCTGGCAGCGACAGCGGAGTGACCTCACAACGGGGGATTCCCGGCCACAACCCGGAATTAACCGGACATAGAACATAGAACAGTACAGCACAGAACAGGCCCTTCGGCCGTCAATGTTGCGCCGAGCCATGATCACCCTACTCAAACCCACGTATCCACCCTATACCCGTAACCCAACAACCCCCCCCCCTTAACCTTACTTTTATTAGGACACTAGGGGCAATTTAGCATGGCCAATCCACCTAACCCGCACATCTTTGGACTGTGGGAGGAAACCGGAGCACCCGGAGGAAACCCACGCACACACGGGGAGGACGTGCAGACTCCACACAGACAGCGACCCAGCCGGGAATCGAACCTGGGACCCTGGAGCTGTGAAGCATTTATGCTAACCACCATGCTACCCTGCTGCCCCCAAAGGACAGAAGAGCAGTCGAAGCAGTCAATAGGAATTTTCCAAATGGAATTGCAAAAGCACTCGCAGGGAGGTGAGTCACAGAGGGTGTGGGGGGGTGGGGGGGAGTCAATGATTCGAATTTTTCACAGCATTGGTACAGGCCCAATGATTTGATCATGTAAACAACGGGTGAGCTGCCTGCATTTGTATAAAGAAGGGTGTGGCATTTGAGGTGAAGGTTGGCATGTTGTTTTTCAAGCGTAGACCAAGCATTGAAATAATGCACAGAAAACCGATGTGAGTGGGACGTTCCGTGTGGTGAATGAGTTGATGGGGTGGGTGAGGTTATTTGCATCTTCATTGTAAACACTCCAGAGCCTGTAGGTAGTTACAGGTATGATCCACAGTGACCAATCAGGATGAAGCCACCCAATATAGAGCTTTTGCTTCCTCTACAGAGACTCGGTCAAAGTAATTCAGAGACAGGCTGCTGAAGACTTGGTCAGGTATGTCAGAGCGAAATGTTGTAGAAAGTGTGGTGAGTTAAACGTGTTCAGATTTGCTGGGTACAGAGGGAAGGTAATGACGGTGTTAAAATATCACTCCAGCCCCGGGGCAAAATGTATTTCTTCATGATTGAATTCAGGATGTAGAGCACGACTTTGCTTTTTTTAATGATGGAAATACACGGCAGTCCTGAAGAAAGATTGTCGATCCGAACCATCCATTCCGTTTCTTTCCCCACAGATGCTGCCAGATCTGCTGAGTATTTTCAGTATTTTCCATTCTTAGCTCAGATTTTCAGCACCCACAGTATCGTGCCTTTGTCAGATAGTTTAATCAGCAATCTACTCCTGTTTCCCCCTCCTCAATACTCAAGAGTCTCCATGACTTTTCCTCATTGATAAACCTGGGAGGAAGGTCAAGTTTTAAATAGCAGGACATCACCCGGGAGTTCAAATAAAAGAGACAGAGGTCAAATTCTGTGGGACTTGGCAATGGCTCCAGGAAATGAAACAATTTGGGTGCAATATAACTTCGAGACGGGAGACACCCAACTCCTGTTTGTGTCTCTGTTTTTAAATGATGTTGCAGTGAAAATCTCTCACAGTGTGAGTATTAGACAGAAGTTCTGTTTGATTTATATCACTGGCTTGGATTTACGGGACAGACAGTTTAAAGTTTGTAGTTTACACAGAATTCAGAAATTAAGTGAGGACGGACTTGGGAAGGACACGGACAGGATGGTGAAATGGGCAGGCAGCTGGCAGATTAACTTTAATACAGAGAAATGTAAAGCGATCGATTTCAGTGGAATGAGAAAAGTCAACGGGAACTAACTGGTACAATTTTAAAAGCGGTGCTGGGGACAGAGAGAGACCCAGGGGAGTGTGCGCTCATTCTTGAAGGTGGGAGGACAAGTCGAGGAGTCTGTATTTTTAAAATGTGGTTTTATTAACGTTATAATTGAGTGCAAAGACGAACATGTTATGCTGAACCTTTATAAAATACTGGATAGCTCCCAGCTGGAGCACTCTGTCCCACTCTGGGACCCAGGCTTGAGGGAGAGAGGTCAAGGCTTTGGACAGAGTGGACATGAGATTGACCAGCATGATGCCAGGAATGAGGGACTTCAGTTAATGTGAATTCTATTTAAAAGAAGATTTGATGGAGGTGTTGGGAATGGCAAAAATACAGAGAGAATGTTTCCCATGAGTGAAGGGTCAGTAATAATTTAATCATGGACACACTCGGCAGATCTGAAGATTAACTTCCCCTATCCTGACCGGGACTCACTTAGTGTGAGGGGCTTGGATGGGGGCAGAGTTTGTAAGGTGTAACCAGGAAGGCTGCCTGATGCAATATGTAGATAGACCAGCACGGTAGCATGGTGGTTAGCATAATTGCTTCACAGCTCCAGGGTCCCAGGTTCGATTCCCGGCTTGGGTCACTGTCTGTGCGGAGTCTGCACATCCTCCCCGTGTGTGCGTGGGTTTCCTCCGGGTGCTCCGGTTTCCTCCCACAGTCCAAAGATGTGCGGGTTAGGTAGATTGGCCATGCTAAATTGCCCCTTAGTGTCCAAAATTGCCCTTAGTGTTGGGTGGGGTTACTGGGTTATGGGGATAGGGTGGAGGTGTTGACGTTGGGTAGGGTGCTCTTTCCAAGAGCCGGTGCAGACTCGATGGGCCGAATGGCCTCCTTCTGCACTGTAAATTCTATGTAACTCGGGAAGGGGCAGTACTGGACCTGGTATTGGGGAATTAGCCTGGACAGGTGGTTGAGGTTTGAGTCGGGAGACATTTTGGGGGTAGTGACCACAATTCGGTACGTTTTGCGGGTACTTTTGGATCGGAATGTGGGTTAAGGTGCGAACCTGGGGAATAACAAATTATGGTAACGTTAGAGAGGAATTGAAGAATTTGGATTGGGTGCGGCTGTTGGAGGGTAACTCAATATCGGAGATGTGGGTGTCTTTCCTGTGACTGTTGATTAGGATTCAGGAAAGCCATGTGCCTGAGAGAACGAAGGATGAGTTTGGGAAGTTTAGGGAGCCTTCGATTTTTGCTTTGACAAATATTTTTATTCTCCTCGGTTTTCACATTTTCATTGAAATTTCCGTTCACCAACAAACAATCGGCGGTAACAAGTATAATGTCGATCCCCTGGCCGACAATCCCTCCCTCCCACCAACCCCCAAACAACCCTCAACATTGGAAACACAAGCATCAAAGAAAAGGATTCAGGAATCCACCATCCATCCATTCATAGTCACCAACAACACACATAGTACCCGCCCCCCCCCCTCCTCCCAGCCGCCCGCACCACCACCCCCCCGCCCCCTCCCCCCCACCCCCGCTAATATTCAATGCCATCCAATTCTGGAAAGTGCATAATAAACAAAGCCCATGAATTTTACAACCCTTCCGTCCTTCCCCTCAACTCAAACTTCACCTTCTCGAGTGTAAAAACTCCAGCAGATCCCTTCCCCTGCCAGCCATCGGGCGATCAGCGAATGTGGAGTAGTGTGAGGTGATTCACTTTGGAAAGAATAACAGGAATGCGGAATATTTGGATAATGGTAAAATTTTTGGTAGTGTGGATGAGCAGAGGGATCTCGGTGTCCATGTACATAGATCCCTGAAAGTTGCCACCCAGGTTGATAGGGTTGTGAAGAAGGCCTATGGTGTGATGGCCTTTATTGGTAGAGGGATTGAGTTCCGGAGCCATGAGGTCATGTTGCAGCTGTACAAAACTCTGGTACGGCCGCATTTGGAGTATTGCGTACAGTTCTGGTCGCCTCATTATAGGAAGGACGTGGAAGCTTTGGAACGGGTGCAGAGGAGATTTACCAGGATGTTGCCTGGTATGGAGGGAAAATCTTATGAGGAAAGGCTGATGGACTTGAGGTTGTTTTCGTTAGAGAGAAGAAGGTTAAGAGGTGACTTAATAGAGGCATACAAAATGATCAGAGGGTTAGATAGGGTGGACAGTGAGAGCCTTCTCCCGCGGATGGAGGTGGCTAGCACGAGGGGACATAGCCTTAAATTGAGGGGTAATAGATATAGGACAAAGGTCAGAGGTGGGTTTTTTACGCAAAGAGTGGTGAGGCCGTGGAATGCCCTACCTGCAACAGTAGTGAACTCGCCAACATTGAGGGCATTTAAAAGTTTATTGGATAAGCATATGGATGATAAGGGCATAGTGTAGGTTAGGTGGCCTTTAGTTTTTATCCATGTCGGTGCAACATCGAGGGCCGAAGGGCCTGTACTGCGCTGTATCATTCTATGTTCTATGTTCTATGTTCAAAGGCTAAAATATCTGCCTCCGCATCTGCTATCAACCCCGGCCGATCCAATATGGCCTCCAGAGGACCCGGCTCAAGCCTCACATGCACCACCTTCGAAATTACCCTGAAAACTTCCCTCCAAAACTCTTCCAGCTTTGGACAGGAACAAAACACATGAACGTGGTTTGCAGCCCCCCCCCCCCCCCCCACCCCCCCCCCCCCCACCCCCCCCCCCCCCCCCCTCTATCATCAAGGAAGAAATTGCGAGGCATCTGGATAGAAATTGTCCCATTGGGCAGACGCAGCATGGGTTCATAAAGGGCAGGTCGTGCCTAACTAATTTAGTGGAATTTTTTGAGGACATTACCAGTGCAGTAGATAACGGGGAGCCTATGGATGTGGTATATCTGGATTTCCAGAAAGCCTTTGACAAGGTGTCACACAAAAGGTTGCTGCATAAGATAAAGATGCATGGCATTAAGGGTAAAGTAGTAGCATGGATAGAGGATTGGTTAATTAATAGAAAGCAAAGAGTGGGGATTAATGGGTGTTTCTCTGGTTGGCAATCAGTCGCTAGTGGTGTCCCTCAGGGATCAGTGTTGGGCCCACAAGTGTTCACAATTTACATAGATGATTTGGAGTTGGGGACCAAGGGCAATGTGTCCAAGTTTGCAGATGACACTAAGATGAGTGGTAAAGCGAAAAGTGCAGAGGATACTGGAAGTCTGCAGAGTTTTATCCATATATCCATATATTGATTTGGATAGGTTAAGTGAATGGGCTCGGGTCTGGCAGATGGAATACAATGTTGACAAATGTGAGGTTATCCATTTTGGTAGGAACAACAGCAAACGGGATTATTATTTAAATGATAAAATATTAAAGCATGCTGCTGTGCAGTGAGACCTGGGTGTGATCGTGCATGAGTCACAGAAAGTTGGTTTACAGGTGCAACAGGTTATTAAGAAGGCAAATGGAATTTTGTCCTTCATTGCTAGAGGGATGGAGTTTAAGACTAGGGAGGTTATGTTGCAATTGTATAAGGTATTAGTGAGGCCACACCTGGAGTATTGTGTTCAGTTTTGGTCTCCTTACTTGAGAAAGGACGTACTGGCGCTGGAGGGTGTGCAGAGGAGATTCACTAGGTTAATCCCAGAGCTGAAGGGGTTAGAATACGAGGAGAGGTTGAGTAGACTGGGACTGTACTCGTTAGAATTTAGAAGGATGGGGGTTGGGGGGGATCTTATAGAAACATATAAAATTATGAAGGGAATAGATAGGATAGATGCGGGCAGGTTGTTTCCACTGGCGGGTGAAAGCAGAACTAGGGGGCATAGCCTCAAAATAAGGGGAAGTAGATTTAGGACTGAGTTTAGGAGGAACTTCTTCACCCAAAGGGTTGTGAATCTATGGAATTCCTTGCCCAGTGAAGCTGAGGCTCCTTCATTAAATGTTTTTAAGGTAAAGATAGATAGTTTTTTGAAGAATAAAGGGATTAAGGGTTATGGTGTTCGGGCCGGAAAGTGGAGCTGAGTCCACAAAAGATCAGCCATGATCTAATTGAATGGCGGAGCAGGCTCGAGGGGCCAGATGGCCGACTCCTGCTCCCAGTTCTTATGTTCTTATGTCAGCACCTCCTCCAACATTGTGGAGGCCGGAGCCACCGTAAAGCTCCGCATCACCTTCTCAGCGAAATCTCGGACATGCGTCTACCTAACCATTTACCTCTGCCCCCCCTATCCATATTTCGCCCTCAGCTCCTTCAATCCCGCAAACCGGCCCTCTCGAAACAAATCCTTTCGTGCCCTGACTCCCTTCTCCTCCCATCTCCGAAAACTCCCACCCCACTTCCCTGGCTCAAATCTGTGATTCCGCTGGATTGGCATGCCCCTTGACCCTGCCCCCAGCCTAAAGTGCAATTGCCTCCAGATCTTCAACGTCGCTGCTACTACCGGACTCCCTGTGTATTTCCCATTGGGAGTGGCACTGCACAGGCTCTCCTCCAATCTAACCCACTGTGAGACCCCCCCCCTCTAACCCGCCCTACGGAATGGTAGCAATCCCCATCCCTGGCCGAGACACCTCAAAATAGTCACTTTTATCTAAATGTAGCTTGTAGCCTGAAGAAGACCCACGCACTCGATCCAGCTCCAATGTGCCCCCCATCGGCACACTCGGTTCTGATACGTACGGCAGCAAGTCGTCCACATACAAAGATACCCTGTGCTCTACCGTACCCGCCCCCCCCCCCTCCACAACCCTGCACTATCCCTTTCCACACCTCCAAACTTAACGTGATGGCCAACGGCTCACTCGCACGCACGAACTACAGGGGTGGGACATAGGACATCCCTACCTGGTCCCACGGTGCAGAGCAAATAACCCAAATTCACTTTATTCGTGCGGTCACTGGCCCTCGGCTCCCTGTACCCGATCTACAAAGCGTGGCCCAATCCCAAACCGTTCCAGAACGGCCATCAAATACCCCCACTCCACTCGGTCAAACGCCTTCCCGGTGTCCAATGCCATAACCACCTCTGTCTCCCTCCCCTCCACCGGCGGCATAACCACTTTCAATACCCTCCTAATGTTCAAACAGAGCTGCCTCCCCTTCACAGACCCCGTCTGATCTTCCCCTATTACCATCGGGAGGCATTCCTCCAACCGGCCCACCAACACCTTCACGTCCACATTTAAACGTGATATGGGCCTTTTGGACCCACATTCTGTCGGATTCTTATCGTTCTTGAGCAACAGGGAGATTGATGCCTGCCCCGAAGTCTGTGGCAGCACCCGCTTACCTATCGCCTCCCCAAACATCCCCGTCATCAGCGGCGCCAACTTATCTTCAAATTTCTTTTAATAGTCCACGAGAAATCCATCTCTCCCTGCTACCTTCCCCGCCCGCATCCTTCCAATCGCACCTTTTATCTCCTGCTCTGCTATCGCCCCCCCTCCACTATGGCCCCTGTCTCCCTCCCCCAACCCCATCCAGGAATCTCCCGATCCTCCCCAGGTGGCTCCTGCCGTAACATACACATCAGTATCTGATGGTGCAGAGACAGGCGCTAACTGACACAGTGAATGACCAATCAACACAGCAGCCAATCACCAGTCAGGGCACGGTCACGATGAAGCCAGAGGGCGCTAGTTTCCCCGCCCATTCGGGATGCAGCCCCTGAGACAGCCAGAGCCCGCAGTCAGTAGCACGAACCTCTACCATGTGCTAGCAGGAGAGGCTGGTCAGGTTAGCCATAGGTCTTCAGCCAATCAAACATAGTGTCGACCCACAGTGCAAGTATGTTTAACAGCTCATAGTAAAATAAAATAGAGTTGTATTTCTACAACTGTTGGTAGCCTGTCTATGTTACTGCTAAGGTAAATGCAGTCTCCACAGATCCAGAGTACCCAACACATCAGCTCCGACCTACAATCTCTCATAAAACTCCTCAAACACCCTATTAATCTGATCTGGAGCCATCACCAACTTCCCTGCCCTATCCCGCACCTAAACAATTTCCCTCGCCGCTGCCTCACTCCAAAGTTGACCAGCATGCGTCCCACCTTCTCTCCACGCTGGTCGACCGTTCCCCTTGCCCCCCTCAATTGGCACACCGCCTTCCTTGTGGCCAGCCTGTCAAAACCCGCCTGCAACTCCTTCCTCCTTTCCAATAGTGTTGGATCCACGTCCTCTACACACCTCCTGTCCACTTCCAACATCTCGTCTATTAACCTTTGCCATTCCACCCTCTCCTCCTTATCCACCTTTGCCTTAACCGATCTCACCTCCCTCCTCACCACCGCCTTCAGAGCTTCCCGTACCACCGCCTGCGAGACCTCACCCGTACAATTAACCCGCACGCATTCCTCAATCACCTTTCCAATCGTAACACAAAACCCTCAGTCCCCCGACAGCCCGGCATCCAATCCCCACCCCCTGTCTCTGCACTATTCCCTTCTCCAACACCATAGCAACCCAGTGTGGCGCATGGTCTGATATGGCGATTGACAAATATTCCGACCCCTTGACCCCGGTCAACAGCGACTTTCCCACCTCAAAAAAAATCCACCAGCGAGTTGGCCTTATGAACGGAAGAGAAGAAAGAATACTCCCGTTCCCCCGGGTGCAAGAACCTCCAAGGGTCCACTCCTCCCATTTCCATTAGCCCCCCCACCCCCCCCCCCCCCGTCCTACTATCCGACTTAAGTTAGCTGGTGCGGGGGCCCCTGCCTTTCCTCCCCTCCCACCTGTAATAATATGTATAATCTAAAGGAGAGTAAAGGGTTAACAAGTTGATGTTCATGTATATCAACACTAGATGGCATCACTGAGTAGTCGTATAAAAGGCTGCGTCTCTAAGCATTCTGGGAGCAGCTTATGGGGAAGGATAGTGCGAGGTTGAGATAGTGTTGGTTGTATTAGAGAGACACAATAGATTACTGTAACCTAGATTTAATACTGTTTTGTTGTTAGCTATTACTCAGTAGAGTGTACAAACCATTTAAAGTTGTGTAAAATAAACTAGCTTTGTTTTAAATACATAGCTTGATGTTCTTTGTAAACACTTCGGTCGAGATTCTCCGCAAATGCGGAGAATTGTAAAGGCTGCCGTGGGACAGGCCGTGACCCACGGCAAACTTCACGCCCACTTCCGGGGCCAATTCTCCCCCCCCCCCCCCCAGGCGGGGCTAGGAGCGCTGCCCCGTGCGTCACAGCGGCGCGGCCTTGACGACGGTCATCAAGGCCGCACGTCAAGAGTCACGCCGGCTGACGCGGCCGATGATGTCGGCCGCGCATGCGCAGATTGGACAACGCCAACCCGCGCATGCGCAGTTGGCGTCTTTTCCCTCAGCTGCCCCGCAAGACGTAGCAGCTAGATCGGTGGAGGGAAAAGAGTGCGTCCGTTACGGACGCAGGGCCCGCGATCGGTGGGGACCGATCGCTGGCCTATGCCCCCCTTGGCACGGCCGTGGTACTGCCGTGCCAATCGGGCCCCCAGATGCCCCAAACAGCAGGTGTGTTTGCTGCCGTGTTGAAACGGGCGTGAAGGCCCGGCCGCTCGGCCCATCGGCCTCGGAGAATCGACGCTCACCGTAAAAAACGGTGAGCGGCGATTCGTGGCGTGGGGGCGGGGGGGGGGGGAAATAGCGGGAGGGCGTGAAAAATGTCGGGAGGCCCTCCCGCTATTCTCCCACCCGGCGTTGGGGGGGGGGGGGGCGGAGAATCACGCCCCACGACTTTTGGCTATCAGGGGACATTTCACGGCGCCAGGTAATTACTGAAGTAATTTGGCTAAAATTAGATAGACTCTAGATAGACCCAGATAGGCCCGTGCTCAGACTTTGACAGCAAGATTGCTTCCAGACCTGTTACATCAAACTCATCCAGACAAGTCCAGACCTCGAGGAGAAACTGCAGACTCTGAAACAGTTCCGGACTTCTGGTAAAATTGATGTTAATTGGAGCATTTTCAAGCGGCAATTTCAAATGTCCCTCTCTGCCTCAGATTTAGGTACCGCCCAGATTCGGGCCTTCCACCTATACTGCCTTGTGTTAGGCCCCCCTGCACTGCCACTCCAACTGCCGCACACTCCAGGCTCGACGTCTGCGCTCCGGCTGTCCGACATTCCCGACACTCCTGACAGGATTCTTCACCAGTTTTAAAGCGATTTGGTTTGGCGCCTGTCCATTGGGCCCGAAAGGCCGAAACAAGTCGGAGAGAGAATAAAATGGAACCCCCCCCCCCCCCTCCGCCCTCCAAAAGCGCCAAAACTAATGTCCGCTGGCAGGGGCCTCTTCTTAATGCGGCCTCTCCGCTTGCGAGGGCCACCGGAATTCCTAGGGAGCCTGAAAGAAAGTAGCAAGGTGCGGGAAATTAGGAGGGGCCATGAAACGTCCTCGGCAAGTCGGATTAAGGAGAATCCCAAAGCAAGAGGGTGGCCAGATAAAGGGCAGTGGGGGGGAGTCTGTGCGTTTGAGCCAGAGGAAATGGACGAGCTACTTAATGAGTACCTTGCATCAGTGTTCAGCATAGAAAAGGGGCTGGGTTCTCCGTTCCTGAGGCAAAGCTCCAATGGAGGAATCCATATTGTTCCACGATGGGAAAATCGCGTGAAACCCTGGCCGATTCTGCTATCGGTGAGGGGCTAGCACCGGCCTCGCCTGAAGCACCTGCGGGATGCGCGGGAAATGCTCGAAGATTCGCCGTGTCTCGAGCTGCGCATGCGCAGGGCTGACAAGCTGCAGCCGCACACGCCGGCGCTCCCCACACACACGCACCGGCTGTGCTAGAAAAGATGGCGCAGGCCAGCACCACCCACCACGACCACAGAGCCCACCTCCTGGCCACTCCCCACCACCCCCCACCCCCACCCCCAGCCCTTGCAGATGGCCCCGGCCAGCAGCAAAGATCCCGGCCGAGCGTGGTGGCCCTGGACATTGTCTACGTGCCCCCTCTCGCCCGCCGCTGGTGACCGCTGATGCCACACGCGGCCCGCGCAGTTGGGAACTCGGCCCATCGGAAGGATAGCACTGCGGGTGGGCCGGTTGATGACATACCGACCGCACTGCGACTGCGTGCAGGGCCCATCACGGTGACGCTAATTTGTAAGTTGCGGAGCATCACGACCCGGCGTCAATAGCCTGCCCCAATTCCGCCGTCGGAAGCCATTCTCCATTCCCGATTTCAGCGTCGGGCAGCGGAGCATCCGCCCAAGGACTTGGTGGAAGATGATTCTTGGGAGGGTGTGTGGACAGTCTGGGTCATGTTGACATCAAAAAGGAGAAGGTATTGGGTTGTTTTAAAAGTAGGTCAATTATCGGGGAGAATTCTCAGCGACAGGATTTATAACGACTTGAAAACAAATGGACTCATTAGCGATAGACAGCATGGTTTGGTGAAGGGGAAGACGTGCCTCACTAACATGACTGAGTTTTGAGGAGATGACTAAGATGATTGATGAGGGAAGGGCGGTGGATGCTGTTTACATGGACTTCAGTAAAGCCTTTGACAAGGTGCCTCATGGCAGACTGGTACAAAAGGTGAGGTCACACAGGGTCAGAGGTGAGGTGGCAATATGGATATATATAACTGGCTGGGTCACAGAAGGTAGAGGGTAGCAGTAAGGGTGTTTTTCTGAATGGAAGGTTGTGACTAGTGGTGTTCCACAGGGATCGGTGCTGGGGGCTCTGTTGTCTGTAGTGTCCATAAACGATTTGGAGGAAAATGTAGCCGGTCTGAATAGTACGTTCGCAAATGACACCAAGGTTGGTGGAGTGGCAGATAGTGTTGAGGATTGTCAGAGGGCATAGATTGGTTGGAGACTTGGGCAGAGAAATGGCAAATGGAGGTTAATCCAGACAAAGGTGAGGCAATGCATTTTGGTAGGTCTAACATAGGGGGGAAATATACCGTAAATTGCAAAACTCTTAGGAAATAGAAAGTCAGAGCGAGCTGGGCGTGCAGGTCCACAGGTCTTGGAAAGTGGCAAAACACAAGTGGACAAGGTAGTCAAGAAAGCAGACGGAATGCTTGCCTTCATTGGACGGGGCATTGAGTATAAAAACTGGCAAGTCATGCTGCAGTTCTATGGAATCTTGGGAAGGCCGCACTTGGAATATTGCGCACAATTCTGGTCACCACACTACCAGAAGGATTTGGAAGCTTTGGAGAGGGGGCAGAGGAGGTTTACCAGGATGTTGCCTGGTCTGGAGGATGTTAGCTATGAGGAGAGGCTGAATAGACTCGGACTGTTTTCATTAGAAAGACGGAGGTTGAGGTTTACAAGATTATGAGGGGCATGGAGAGAGTGGATGGGCAGGCACTCTTTCCCAGGGTGGAGGGGTCACCAGGGGGCAGAGGTTTAAGGTCCGTGGGGCAAGGTTTAGAGGAGATGTGTGAGGCAGGTTATTTACGCAGAGGGTGGTGAGTGCCTGGAACACGTTGCCAGGGGAGGTTGTGGAAGCAGATACATTAACGGCGTTCAAAAAGCATCTTGACAAATCCATGGATAGGACAGGTATAGAGGGGTACGGCACAAGGAAGTGCTGAGGGTTTGGGCCAAGGGTGATATCATGACCAGTACAGGCTTGGAGGGCCGAAGGGCCTGTTCCTGTGTTGTAATGTTCTTTATTGATTGTTGATCTGAAGTATTGGGTGCGAGTCTGCGGACTTTATCGCATGCTCAGCGGGGTGCTTCTCTCTCAGCTCCGGCTATTCAATGGCACTTTGCCGGTTATTTTGGCCTTGGCGAGGAACGCCTTCACACGCGGGAAGGCGACTCGCTGATCGGGACGCCCCTTTCAAAGGCAGCATCGATCTTTCTAAGCCGCTCAGTGCCCCCCGCCATGGCGTCCGGACCCTCCCACCAGCCAACGTCTGGGCTCCTCGAGCCCCCCCCCCCCCTCCCCAAACCTCTTCTGGGCAAAGCACCCCGCCTCCAGGCTCGATCCCTGGCACAGGCAAGCTGGTACCTGGCCCTGCCATCCGAGCAGTGCCATCAGGGAATCCTATGTAGCTGGGTGGCAGCGCACAGAGGCCAGTTTGGCAGTGCCAGGATGCCACCCTGCCCTATCTCTGACCACCCCGCGGGGTCTTCCATGGCCCCCCCTGAGGTGCCATCATGCCTGGTCCACGTTTGCATGGACCAGCACGAAACAGCGCCCTGGTGACAGGCGTCGGCGGTAAATCCTGGGTCCCGGGTGAATCTGCCGAACGTATATACTGACCTGGATCTCGGCCAGCGAGGGCGCAATCCCGATCGGTTCGGGGAGAGCGAGTCAGGTGACTTGTGATCGGAGCTGTACCGGGCGCGGAGCTCGATTTGGGGCTCGCGGGCAATGGTCGCAAATGGGGTCGCTGAATCGTGCTCTCCAAGAGATATTCCAGTGAGAA
Organism: Scyliorhinus canicula; assembly: GCF_902713615.1. Lineage (NCBI taxonomy): Eukaryota > Metazoa > Chordata > Chondrichthyes > Carcharhiniformes > Scyliorhinidae > Scyliorhinus > Scyliorhinus canicula. The sequence goes on from NC_052151.1 coordinate 219,037,539, forward strand.
ACTCCCCAGGCGCCAAAACAATTAAAGTGTGTCAATACGGGTTCAAATTGAATCCATACATCCAGCAGGAATTACCAAACCTGCTCAAAATGACCATTACCTGGGAGAATTTAGGCCTCAAATCCTCATCCTCCAACTCACATACGTAACGTTTCTTGAATGTTTAGTGGGGAGTGAATTAGTTATTGATTGGATGAAGGACTTAAAGGGGACGTTATGTGCCGATTGTCCCTTTAAGGGCAACACAGCAGAGTAAGGGTCACATGACCTACTTGACCAATCAGAGAGTGGAATCAACCCCAGGATGAGAGACATTTGGATTGGAATTCTCCGGCTATCGAGGGCCCGGATAGTTCAGTCGGTAGAGCATCAGACTTTTAATCTGAGGGTCCAGGGTTCAGGTGAATCATTTAGGGGCTGGTTTAGCTCACTCGGCTAAATCGCTGGCTTTTAAAGCAGTCCAAGGCAGGCCAGCAGCACGGTTCGATTCCCGTACCAGCCTCCCCAAACAGGTGCCGGAATGTGCGACTAGGGGCTTTTCACAGTGACTTCATTTGAAGCCTACTCGTGACAATAAACGATTTTAATTTTCATTCATTTCGTTTCATTTCTCAGTTCCTTCCCGCAGCACATCCCTGCCTTCGGGTTTCCCGGCGGTGTGGGCGTGGCTTCAATGGGATTCCCATTGGCAAGCTGCGGGAGGAGACAATCCTGCCACCAGCGAAAGGCGTGAGACACACGTGGCTGGGGGAAGCGGAGAATCTCACCCATTCTGTTTCTTCCTGACTGCAGCCCCTCCAACGCATTGACAAGATTCCAAAACTGTGGTGTCGGCATTGACACAAGTCTGCAGGTGAGGTTTATGCAGCGTTAATACTCAATATTGCCTTGCCTTCGTACCCTAATCTATTGATAAATCCAAGGATATCATCTTTTTAAAATGTTCTTTTATCTCCCCTCTGCGTGCCAGGTTGGCAGTGCCAGGGGTCGGGCCAGTGGGGGCCTTGCCACTTGGAGGGGGGGGAGGTTGTGGGGGAGTGTGTGTTAGGGGGGCCCAGGAGCCTTCCCAAGGTTGGTGGGAGGGAGGGGGGGGGGGGTCGTCAATAAAGTGAGGGGGGGTGGGTTCGGAAGATGGGCAGCTGGCCAAAGTGGCAGCCCGATCTGCAGACGGCCTGTCCAGCGGGTGAGTTCAGCTGGCCAGCAGGAAATTACTGCAAAGTGTGGCCTCACCAGAGAGAGAGAGAGAGAGACTCCCTGAGTGAGGACAAAGCAGCAACGGTACTGGCGAAGGACGGGGTCGCTGTGGAGCATGTCCCAGTCCCAGGCGGACATTGCCCGGCACTGCGGAGTAGTGGCGTACTGGCCGGGGCGTACTGGTCGGTGGCGATGGGCAGTCAGTTTTCGATTGCTCACTATTAAAACACGCTACACCCGGGACACGTGAAGCCTCTGTCACGTTGTTCCACGCTCCGTAGTGCCTGGCACCCCCCCTCCCCCATCCCCTGGTGCCCTCTGCTCCTCCCCAGCCCCAGCCTCACGGGCACAGTGGTCCCAGATCTCCCCCCCCCCCCCCCCCCCGCCAAGCCTCACGGTGCAGGTGAAGGGGGTGAGCTCCCTGTCAGTAGACAGACAGGAGTCAGACTATGGCTCAGATTGAGGAGCTCCAGCGCCCACCTCCCAGCGGGTTACCGTCACCCTCCTGCCCAGTATATTGACGTCACTTCACGGACCCACTTGTGGGCTGTAGGCCGGGAAATGCCGCTCAAGACCCCACTCAAGCCCCGGAAACGAGCCCCAAGGGTAAAAGTTCAGGGCTGCGGGGACCTTGACGTCCACCGGGATCGGGCGTCCTCCTCCTCCATGTGGTGCCAAGTCCGCGAGAACATGGAACAGGTGCCACACCCTCCCTTCATTGAGGCGGAGCCTCCTGAGTCACATGTTGTCCGATATCTCCTCGAGCGGCCTTGGGCTCCGGCTGGCCTCCCTCTCTGGCCTGATGGGTGGCTGGGTCCTCAGGGTGGTCTAAGGGGAGCTGAGGGAGGGTCCACAATACCATCCATATTGTGATATGTGTGAGGGAGAGGGTGAGGGTGAGAGACCGACTCTCGTTTCCCGTTTCTACCCCGGGGTCATCGAGTCTCCCAAGCCGACCCCAACCTTACGTTCCCCACCTTCTCTCAGGGTGTCCTCCGATGGGCCTGTTGTGCGAGGAGACCCTGCCCTGCTCACACGGGCCTCATTATATCCGATCTCCACATCGGTCACCAGTCTCCGTACTGCCCCGGACACCAGACCCCGGATCCCAGATCCCGGATCCCTGCCAGGAACCTAACTAGGACCAGGCTCAGGTTCCCTCCCTGATCCACACCCTCACCCTCTGGCCATGGGGGTAGGCCCCGTGCTGAAGCCTAACTCGTGGGTGTTTGATTGTTGGCTGCTGCCCCTGTCAAGTTGACGCCGACAGGGTTGAGGGTCCAGGCTTCACAGTCCGATTGGGATATAAAGATACAACGAACAGTACAGCACAGGAACAGGCCCTTCGGCCCTCTGAGCCTGCACTGATCATGGTGACTGTCCAAACTAAAACCTCCTGTTATTTGTCTATTTAACAGTCCCCATTAACCAACAAGGAAAAGGCACTGTGCCACATACACAAAGCCACAACGGTGTCTTTATGGAAGGAAAGTAGAATGCATGTTAAACATTAAAGAGACAAAGGTAGAATGAAGTAAGCCGCATTCCAATCAACCCACCACTCCCTCCCATCCCACAGCTCCCAGCAGCAGACTCGAATCGGTGACAAATCGTTCGGCGGATAGCGTAACAACACACCGGAAAGTCACACTGATGCAGAGCATGGTGGAAGAGTTAGAGAGCGCCCCTTCCCCCCCCCCCCCCCACTCCAGTACAGGCAGTTGGTTCCAGACTCTAGACCACAGGAGCAAAAGGGGCTGCAGCAGATAAACACACGGCTGCCAGGCATTAAACAGTAAACAATCAACAGTACAGTGTAGTCGATTGGCCCGCCATCCCTTCCCCCTCTCCAGCGCTGGGAGGGGCCCACTTACTTGCTCCTTTTCCAGGCACTACAGGCCACACAAGCAGAAGAGGCGGCAGCAGACAATCACACAGTCTCCAGACATTAAAAATTGAACAGCCAGCAATGCAATAACGTCACCAACAATCTGCAAAAGCAGCTCCTCATTACCTGCAGCAAATTGCTCAGATGAATGGGGCCACCCGCCACCTTTCCCCTCCTCCAGTACATGCAGCAGGTCCAGGACATAGAACTGAAAGGGGCGGCAGGAAGCAAACATACGGACTTCCAGACGTTAAGCATTGAAACAGTCAGCAGTACAAAACAAGCTGGAAGAGCAGTTCTTCATGCCTTCAACAAGTTGATCAGCTGAATCGGGTCACCATCCTTCCCCTTGGCAGTAGCTTCATATCAGTCCCTCCCTTTCCTTACTCCAGGCCGCAGAAGCAGAAGAGGCAGCAGCAAACAAACACTCAGCCTTCAGGCATTTTGCAGCCACAAGCAGGAGCGCACGGCAGACACAACCTGCAGCCACTTGAGAATGGTTTGTTTATTACACGGCCAACAAAATCTTGCAAAATAGACACAAACAAACAGCTGAACAGATCACATTAGCCATGAACTGACAAGTAATAGGCGCTGTGCCGATCACACAAGCACCTCAATGCTACAGAATATCGGCATAAACACAAAGCTACAACAGAGCGCTTGCACAAAGTGTAGCCATCTCAGATGGCCACCTGCAAAGGACCATGGGAATTATGGCCAACCCAGGACTCAGACAGGCTCAGAGCTTGTGTGTGTGTATTTGCAACCCAGATAGCTGGACGCGATCGAAACCCCCGCTCGTTTGCTTTCTAATGGCCCATTTCCCCAGAACAAAAGAACTGTACTCACATAACCGATACAGATACAGACTAATCAGCGCCACTCCCTTTGCTCAGGGAGCCCAAACAGCCAAGGTTAATGACCGCTAAGGACATGCCCAGCCATCAAGGCACCCGCCCCTTTATTGGCCAAAATGGAAGGCAGTGATCGAAGCCTGTCGAATTATTGGGTCCAAGTTAAGGACCGCCCCAAATAGCGCAAAATCCCCGAGGGATAAGAAGAGACACAGCCATGTGCTCAGTCTCTCTTGGATCCGGCCTATGCCAACCCAAGTGCAGCATAACGACCAGACAGACAAGTTCAAGACCAACGATCGCTGCCAGACGGATGAGCCCAGCAGAAACAGAGCCACTTCTTCCACCCAGCCACGCAAGATCCGGACAAAGGCCTTATCCATCTGCATAGAACCGGTTGCCCTGAAGTTAAGTACAGGTTATTATAGTTGTTAGGTGTAGTGTTTTGTGTTGCGTGTCGAAGTAATCCTTGTGTGTAAATAAACCATCTTTGAACTTGATCTGACTAACTGGTTGTGTGGGTCTTTGATCGATATCCTGTAAAGCCTTGCGATGGTATCATTTGATAACTGGTGACTCGAAAGAGCATCATTATTAATTGGCAACATTATTGGCGACTCTGACAGGACTCGAATTAGAAGTGATTTTGTCACTCCGAGAGAACCCACAAACTTTGAAATCCAATTGCATGCAAGAGAAAGAACCACAAGTGCAAGCCCATATCGACCAAATCACTGAATTTCGGACGTGTGTACTAACCTGCATGCGTACTAACATGGATATCAGATAAACTCGTTAGATTGTGTCAAAACTACCGAGGGAATTGTGAACCGGAAAATAGCTCAGGCCGTACCCCGCAGTTCAAATCACCGCCTTATCCCACTGTCCCAAATTAACGGTCGGTAAAGAGAGAAAAAATAAATTCAGAAAGAGATATTAGAAGTAATGGCCGTAAAAGCGATGGAACGTTTAATGAACCCACAGGAACCCGAGGTCACAGCGACCAACAGAGCAGGGCAGTGCCCCATATGGGAAGAAGAGTTGAGGAGGTATTTAAAGGGGAAATTGGTCCAATTTCCTGGGTCCAATTTCTGTTCAAATGAAGAGTCAGGTCCAGGAAGCCGAGGACAAACCTGTTGGGACAACCTAACCGAGGTGCAGAAGAAAACTGCAGCGAAGGCCGATGGCAGTAGTGTCCTGTTTGGCACAGTTGCGAGGCACAGAGGCGGTCGTGAAGACGCTCTGCAGGCAGCTGGTTGAGAAAGAAGAGAAGAATGAGGGAAACAGTAGTGAAAGCAAAAAGATAATTGAGCAACTCCGGGATCAGTTGGCAGCTAAAGATGAAGAGATGGCTGATGTCAAACGGGCACACCAATCTTGTTTAGTTCACCTTAGCAGCTTTCAGACCCAGTACGATAAAGCCGACCAAGATACACAGCCCACAGTCCTGGTACGAGAAGAGACAGAACAGCAGGTAGCACAGTTAACGAGTCAATGCGTGGATTTAAAGGCAGCTTTACGAGCGCGCCATAGCTCCGCTACAGAAGAAAGACAGAGCACAGTAGACCACGCGAAGTGTAGACAACAAATAGAGAAGATACAGTCACTGCTTTCACTGCAGAATGGATTTAGATATACCTTTGGACAAAATTTAGATAACGAAGATAAGAACTAAATGAAACCGCCCAGAGATGTATGGAGGACACAGAAAATCACAATAGAGCCCCCCCCAGGCCCCGAAAAGGAATGAACCCACACCACCGACAGCACAGGCAGCACACACTCCCGTGAATCCGGTCCCCACACAGCGGGAATCATCGGATCTGGAGGAGCCCGATTGCATTTACACTACCCCATTATCCATCACCCAACTGAGAGACGCCAGCGCTAAAATTGATCCATTCGAGCCCACCGCAGACCCGCAAAATTTCTTTGAGAGTGTACGCCAGCAAAAGGTTACGTACGGTCCAGGTTAAAGGGAGGGCAGCACGGTAGCATTGTGGATAGCACAGTGGCTTCACAGCTCCAGGGTCCCAGGTTCGATTCTGGCTTGGGTCACCGTCTGTGCGGAGTCTGCACATCCTCCCCGTGTGTGCGTGGGTTTCCTCCGGGTGCTCCGGTTTCCTCCCACAGTCCAAAGATGTGCAGGTTAGGTGGATTGGCCGTGATAAATTGCCCTTAGTGTCCAAAATTGCCCTTAGCGTTGGGTGGGGTTACTGGGTTATGGGGATAGGGTAGGGTTGTTGACCTTGGGTAGGGTGCTCTTTCCAAGAGCCGGTGCAGACTCGATGGGCCGAATGGCCTCCTTCTGCACTGTAAATTCTATGAAACAAAAACCTATAGTAATGAGCCTTGACCAGTCCATCAGCTCAGCTTTACCAGAACCCTGTAGTTATCTCTATATGTGCATGCACATAAGGGGTTAATGTGTAATCAGTAGCACCACATGACCACTAGAGGGCCGGACCAACAGGGGTATAAAAGGCAGCCACATTGTCTCTCTCTCTCTCTCGGGGGTGCACTGTGACCAGGGCAATAGCAGAGTAGTTCAGATGGCGAGTGGAGTTACGTATAGTTACTGTAGTTAGATCTTGTTAACCTTATCACTAGTATCAAAGTTAAAGTAAATAACTCATGTAAATATTGTTGTAGTTACTCAATAAACCTTTTGTTACTACTGGATGAGTTTGAGTCTTCTTCATTGAGATTCAGAAGACCTCTTCATTAGCCAAGGATTGAGTAGCACATGTTACCAACCACACAGGTAACAAAACATGGTACCAGGCATGTTGGCTTCAACAAAACCAGTTAGATTAGGTTAGACAAAAAGTGAAGAAAACTCAGACTGGATATTCGACTGTGGAAGACTTTGCAGCAAATGGATCCTCGATGACTAACTATGGGACTGATTGGACCTCTAGGGCAGCTGGAAACAACCAGTAATTTAAGTTATATTTATTGCAGCTAATGATTTAAGCATGGTCTCTGACCCAACAAAAATAGCACTATTGCTCTCAATAGGAGGGCATGAAGCTAGAGAAATCTATAATTGCTTTAATTACTTAGAAGGTGAAGACAACACCAAAATAGAAGTAATACTAAAAAAAATTTATGAACACAGTCAGTCTGGAGAGATGCTGGAAAGGTTTAACCCTTGTCATAAATGCCAGAGAAATGGAGGGTCCATCACTGATTTTTATCACAAATCTCAAGTTAATACCACAAGGCTGTGATTACGCTGATTTCAGAGACATTATGATAATGGCTCAATGAATTTCTGGACTATCTGACAAAAATTTGAAGGAAGAACTTTCACACGATAAGTACTGAACTCTGGAAACTGCAATACAAAAATGCCTTGCTTATGAACAAAAACAGAATCAATACTGTGAGTCTTTACAAACACAGAATCAGTATTGAGAAAGCAAAATCGGTAAAAATGGCGCGAACACTCACCACGAGGCAGAGGCAGGATCTCACTCGATGCAACAGCGCTTTTTTATTGGCAGCCATTTTGAGCGAGAGCGTTCTGGCCAGTACGCACATGCGCACTTCTCAAAAAAAAGGAAAACGGCAAAATACACTCGCGAAGCCGCACATGCGCAGTTGCGAAAAGAAGCGCACAGTAAAGGAAACTCGAATTGCGCATGCACAGTCGATTCCTACGCATGACATCACGAGTGGCGTGACGTCAGAGGACCCGGAGCACGCCCACTTAAAAGGGAAATGCACGAAAATGAACAAAAAGACATTTAAAGCTGCAGAACCAAATTTTCTTCCATCAAAAGACAGAACAATGCCCGAACTTACACCAAAGGTTAAAAATAACCTTCGCAGCACCCTGGCACAAGCAGTTTCCCCCACCCAAAGCTGAGAGCACAGGGAAGAATACTATTCAGAAGATGATTACTTCATTGAACATAGAAAGAACAATGACAAAATCGAAACAAACAGATGATTTTTTTCATTGAAGACGACCGCTCAGACATGGATGGGTTATTCGGAATTGATGATCATTGCAACAGCAACACGGTTGAAACGCTCAACACTTCTCATGGTAGATGAATCCAATACCAAGGTGCCATGGTAGATCATCGATACATTGGATGACAGCAATACCCGAGAAGAAGACCACGCCACACAGAGAGCACAGAACGACTCCGTTGAGAGAGCACAGATCGACTCTACAGCGAGGATGCTGCTTGGCTCCACAGAGAGACCAATGGCAGACTCCACAGAGAGAGCGATGAAAGACTCCACAGAGAGAGCGATGAAAGACTCCACAGAGAGAGCAATGGCAGACTCCACAGAGAGAGCAATGGCAGACTCCACAGAGAGAGCAATGGCAGACTCCACAGAGAGAGCGATGAAAGACTCCACAGAGAGAGCGATGAAAGACTCCACAGAGAGAGCGATGAAAGACTCCACAGAGAGAGCGACGAAAGACTCCACAGAGAGAGCGATGAAAGACCAGAGAGAGAGCGATGGAAGACTCCACAAAGAGAGCGATGACAGACTCCAGAGTGGGCCGTGTGCTCCCCATACCACAATCTATTCAAAGTTGTGGGTCAGGTGAACACCATGATACACTTTGGGGTTCTCTAAACCCTGGCCCATGGAACCAGAATAAGCCCCACTCCCCCTCCCCCCCCCCCTCCTTTACTATTAAAGCAGTTATAGAAACCTTCTGGATTCCATTTCATGTTGAATTAAACGTCAAAAATAGACACAGGAGCAGGCCATTCGGCCCTTCGAGCCTGAACCACATGCATGTAAAATGATGATGTTGCCCATGACGATAGAAATTAACCATTTCTGATGAAGGCGACATGTAAGTGAGGGGCAGAATCTTTAAATGAGAACCCGGCCAATTAGGATGTACTTCTTCAAACAAAGAGGAGTTGAAAGTCTGGAACTCTGTCCCTCAAAGGCTGGTGAGGCTGGCGGGACACTTGAAGGGTCCGGATCGGGGATTGACAGATCGGAGATGGGATGGGGTGTTCGGAGTTAAGGCCTCCTCTTTTTGCTGTGCAATATTTTGGTTTATTAACAATTCGGCATGTTACATATCAAAAATTGTCACAAAGCGCAAAGGGGTAGGTCAACATAGGGCACAGTATGAGAGAGAGAGTAGAAAATACCCACCCCCCCATCTCCCAAAGAGGGGCCCCAATGCAGCTCAAAACAATGAGCCATGGGGACAGGCCAGCGGCTAAAAGCCAATCTGTTCCCTCCCAGCATGTATATAGTCTGTCAACATCAAAACAATTCATCGACCTATAGAAACAGTCCACCTGGTGACGTGGCAACGTCGAGGGGAAAACCCCAGACAGACTCTCCAAAACAGACAAAAAAATCAGGAAAAAGGGACCAAAATCCCAAATCGAGTCCAAGGGGCCAAGCCCTGGAGCTTCCAGGAGCAGCAGCAGACCATCATCAATTCACCCCGAGCTGCAGGTGGCGGGGTACAATCTTTACCAAAACAGCGCCAAGTAGGCCTTCCATCCTTGGCATGAATCTGACCCGGGTCTGCCATTTCCAGCAACATATCTGCTCCAGCTCTCCTCCTCTCTCTCACATTCTCTCCTTCCTCCGTGCAGCTCAACACTGGAAACAGTAGCAGCAACAGAGACACACAGAGATTCACTTCAAAATCCTGAGTATGAGCTTTCCCAATGAGGCGGCGGGGCTGAATGGGGCCTCCTCATGTTCCTGTGCAACAGGCTGGAGAAGGGGCTGAATGGGGCCTCCTCCTGTTCCTGTGTAACAGGCTGGGGAAGGGGCTGAATGGGGCCCCCTCCTGTTCCTGTGTAACAGGCTGGAGAAGGGGCTGAATGGGGCCTCCTGTTCCTGTGCAACAGGCTGGAGAAGGGACTGAATGGGGCCTCCTGTTCCTGTGTAACAGGCTGGAAAAGGGGCAGAATGGGGCTCTTCCTGTTCCTGTGTAACAGGCTGGAGGTGCTGAATGGGCCTCCTGTTCCTGTGTAACAGGCTGGAGAAGGGGCTGAATGGGGCCTCCTCCTGTTACTGCGTAATAGGTTGGAGGGGCTGAATGGGGCCTCATCCTGTTCCTGTGTAACGGGCTGGAGAAGGGGCTGAATGGGGCCTCCTGTTCCTGGATAACAGGCTGGAGAATGGGCTGAATGGGGCCCCCTCCTGTTCCTGTGTAACAGGCTGGAAGTGCTGAATGGGCCTCCTGTTCCTGTGTAACGAGCTGGAGAAGGGGCTGAATGGGGCCTCCTGTTCCTGTGTAACAGGCTGGAGAATGGGCTGAATTGGGCCTCCTCCTGTTCCTGTGTAACAGGCTGGAGAAGGGGCTGAATGACCTCCTCCTGTTCCTGTGTAACAGGCTGGAGAAGGGGCTGAATGGGGCCTCCTGTTCCTGTGTAATAGGCTGGAGAAGGGGCAGAATGGGGCCTCCTGTTCCTGTGTAACAGGCTGGAGAAGGGGCTGAATGGAGTCTCCTCCTGTTCCTGTGTAACGGGCTGGAGAAGGGGCTGAATGGGCCTCCTCCTGTTCCTGTGTAACAGGCTGGAGAAGGGGCTGAATGGGGCTCCTCCTGTTCCTGTGTAAGAGGCTGGGGAAGGAGCTGAATGGGGCCTCCTGTTCCTGTGTAATAGGGTGGAGAAGGGGCTGAATGGGGCCTCCTGTTCCTGTGTAACAGGCTGGAGAAGGGGCTGAATGGGGCCTCCTCCTGTTCCTGTGTAACAGGCTGGAGAAGGGGCTGAATGGGGCCTCCTGTTCCTGTGCAACCGGCTGGAGAAGGGGCTGAATGGAGCCTCCTCCTGTTCCTGTGTGACAGGCTGTAGAAGGGACTGAATGGGGCCCCCTCCTGTTCCTGTGTAACAGGCTGGAAAAGGGGCTGAATGGGGCCTCCTGTGCCTGTGTAACAGTCTGGAGAAGGGGCTGAATGGGGCCTCCTGTTCCTGTGTAACAGGCTGGAGAAGGGACTGAATGGGGCCTCCTGTTCCTGTGTAACAGGCTGGAGAAGGGGCTGAATGGGGCCTCCTCTTTCTGTGTAACAGGCTGGAGAAGGGACTGAATGGGGCCTCCTGTTCCTGTGTAACAGGCTGGAGAAGGGGCTCAATGGGGCCTCCTGTTCCTGTGTAACAGGCTGGAGAAGGGGCTGAATGGGGCCTCCTGTTCCTGTGTAACAGGCTGGAGAAGGGGTTGAATGGGGCCTCCTGTTCCTGTGTAACAGGCTGGAGAAGGGGCTGAATGGGGCTTCCTCCTGTTCCTGTGTAACAGGCTGGAGAAGGGGCTGAATGGGGCCTCCTCCTGTTCCTGTGTAACAAGCTGGAGAAGGGGCTGAATGGGGCCTCCTCTTCTTCCTGTGTAACAGGCTGGAGAAGGGGCTGAATGGGGCCTCCTCCTGTTCCTGTGTAACAGGCTGGAGAAGGGGCTGAATGGGGCCTCCTGTTCCTGTGTAACAGGCTGGAGAAGGGACTGAATGGGGCCCCCACCTGTTCCTATGTAACAGGCTGGAGAAGGGGCTGAATGGGGCCTCCTCCTGTTCCTGTGTAACAGGCTGGAGAAGGGGCTGAATGGGGCCTCCTCCTGTTCCTGTGTAACAGGCTGGAGAAGGGGCTGAATGGGGCCTCCTCCTGTTCCTGTGTAACAGGCTGGAGAAGGGGCTGAATGGGGCTGCCTCCTGTTCCTGTGTAACAGGCTGGAGAAGGCGCTGAATGGGGCCTCCGCCTGTTCCTGTGTAACAGGCTGGAGAAGGGGCTGAATGGAGCCTCCTCCTGTTCCTGTGTAACAGGCTGGAGAAGGGGCTGAATGGGGCCTCCTCCTGTTCCTGTGTAACAGGCTGGAGAAGGGGCTGAATGGGGCCTCCTCCTGTTCCTGTGTAACAGGCTGGAGAAGGGGCTGAACGGGGCCTCCTGTTCCTGTGTAACAGCCTTGAGGGGCTGAATAGCCTTCTCCTGTCCCTGTGTAAGGCTCAAGGGGCTGAATGGACTCCTCTTGTTCCTGTGTAACAGCCTTGAGGGGCTGAATTGAACCAGTAAGAGGTTCAATGGTCTGAATGGCCCCTGCTGTTCCTGTACAAGAGGTTCAATGGGCTGAATGGTCTCCTGCTGTCCCTGTACAGTAGGTTAAATGGGCTGAATAGCCTTGTATTCCTCTGTTCCCAATTGACCAAAGAATCTTAAACTGAATTTGTCCCTTTGAATTTTCTGGACTCCACTAAAATCAACTTGTTTTATTTATTTTATGTTACAGGTGACTTGGAGAATGAAGAGATTTCTTGCTGCAAGTTGTTTCAAATTGCTTCGAAAAAACAAATTTATTTTGTTTTTAGTTCCCTCATTACTAACATTAATTATACTTGGATATTTAAGCCAGTACAGGGCTGTCTATTTGCATGTTGCAAAGTTAAGTGACCACTCCTTCCTCATGTTGCCGAATAGCAGCTGTCAGACCCGGCCCCCATTCCTGGTCCTCCTGGTCACCAGTGCCCAGGACCAGTTAGTAGCTCGCTCGGCCGTTCGCCAGACGTGGGGGAGAGTGAGGACCGCCCACGGCCAGAGGGTGGTGACCTACTTCTTGCTGGGGTACAGCCGAGAGCATCAGGAACAGCTGCAGAAAGAGAGTTCACTGCACAAGGACATCATCCAGAAAAATTTCACTGACAGTTATTACAACCTGACCCTCAAGGTGCTGATGGGCCTGGAATGGGTGAACCGATTCTGTCCGTCCGTATCCTTCGTGATGAAAACCGATTCCGACATGTTTGTGAACGTGGATTATCTGACCGAGCTCTTGTTGCGAATGAATCACAAGGACATCTTCACCGGATTCGTCATGAGAAATTTTGGGCCTGATAGGAACAATTCCAGTAAATGGTACATCAGTGAGCAGGAATACCCTCAGGAAAAATATCCACCATTCTGCTCCGGCACTGGGTACGTGATGTCGGCCGATGTTGCCAATCGAGTCTGGAACATTTCCAGGATCGTCCCCTACTTTAAACTGGAGGACGTCTACATCGGGCTGTGCTTGGCGGAGTTGAAGATTGATCCAGTGGAAATCCACTCGGAGGAGAAGTTCTTCAATTGGAAGGTGCCGTTTTCTGTTTGCAAGTTTCGCAAACTCATCACCGTGCACCAGGTGAATCCCTCCGAGCTGCTGATCTACTGGAAAGCAATGGAAGATACAGCAGATAAGCACTGCCCTGGAGATGTGTGAAGGAGGGAGGCTATCTGGGGGAGGCTTCACGCTGACCCCATCACTTCCCCTAATCCCTGTGCTCTTCAACATCCTTACAACCTTGTAAGCCCCCATCATCGGTGCTGATGCTGTGTGGGCAAAATACTCATTATACTTACTACCTCTACCTCTATGGGTGCTTTCAAATGTTAATGTGATATCGGGCAACATGTTCAGTTTATTGCAACTCAATGCCCAGCGTTTCCTTCACCTCTATAATCTGGCTTTGCATGTTCCTCTTTTCTGATTGGTCAGTGGGTTGAATTGGTGGACGGCCGTTGGGCCAGTGGAGAACATTAGCTTCAAGGTGGTCAGGGAGTACTGATAAATTCTTTGCAAAACTGCTCTGGTGTCACAGGGGCCCGGGTTCAATTCCGACCTTGGGTGCCTGTCTGTGCGGAATCTGTACTTTCTCCCCGTGTCTCCGCGGGTTTCCTCCGGGTGCTCCGGTTTCCTCCCACAGACCAAAGACGTGCAGGTTGGCTAAATTGCCCCCTGCTTCCCAAAGGTTCGGTGGGGTGACAGGGAGAGGGCGGGGGAACTAGGGCCTAGGTTGGATGCTCCATCTGATGGCTAGCCCCAGAAGCAATGGGCCGAATGGTCTCCTTCTGCACTGCGGCGATTCTACGGATGCTACGAAGTGATCTCATTGAATGGCGGAGCAGACTCGCTGGGCCGAATGGCTTCCTTCTGCTCCAGCGTCTTCTGGTGTCGTGGCCCAAGCATGGATTAAAACGTATTTGCACAGCTTTGCACAAGCAGCTAAGATTGTTTCGCAACAAGTAAATCTTGAAAATGTCTGGCAGGGGTCCAGTATGAACTTTTCAAAGCACTTTACCCTGGAGCTAAAACAAAATAGCAGCTAAAAAAGCCATATTAAAACATGCGTTAAACTGATTGTGTCTTTAAAATGTGTGTGATGACTGTATGGATTTCAGATATATTATTTGATAGATATCTGGTGCAGTGAGGATTAAAAGCCTGGGTTAGCAGTGTTTTTAAACAATCTTGGGTTGAAAGATTCTGGGAGCCAGAATTGTGATTAAAGCATCATAAAATGTTTATGCTAATGGTACATTATTTGGATTAAGGAGATTCCCTGCAGAATTAATTAGATTTCAGCTTGGCAAGGTGATTTAATTAATGGGAGGAGCCCAGGTATCAGGCATTTTACAGAAAAGCAGTTTTACTTGAGTGTTAATAACGACAATAATAGGGCAGCACGGTGGCCTAGTGGTTAGCACAACCGCCTCACGGCGCCGAGGTCCCAGGTTCGATCCCGGCTCTGGGTCACTGTCTGTGTGGAGTTTGCACATACTCCCCGTGTCTGCGTGGGTTTCGCCCCCACAACCCAAAAATGTGCAGAGTAGGTGGATTGGCCATGCTAAATTGCCCCTTAATTGGAAAAAAAATAATTGGATATTCTAAATTTATAAAAAAAAAATAAAAAAAATAACAACAATAATAACCATAATAATCTTTATCCGTGTCACAAGTAGGCTAACCTCAGCACTGCAATGAAGACACTGTAAATTCCCCAGTTGCCACACTCTGGCGCCTGTCCGGGTTCACTGAGGGAGAATTCAGAATTTCCAATTCACCCAAGCCGGCAATTGAACCTGGAGCCCTGGAGCGGTGAAGCAACAGTGCTAACCACTGTGCTACCGCGCAGAAGTGAGCAGAAGTCAACCGGCTCAGCTCAGTTAAAGATGCGTCTGTGGACCGATTCGCGCTTTCTTTCCAAGCACTTCCGAATCGTGGGCTTGGAGGGCGTGCTGAAACAAAGCGTAGAAGCTGCTGCTGAAGAAGTACAGCCAGAGTTTCTGTGTGGTTCTGACAGGAGTCAGGTCTTGTCTTTTAAAGCAGTGCCGACAGAGCTCTTTGTCTCAAAGTAAAGATCCAGAATCTCTGCCAAGCCGCTATTCCCGAGTGCTAACTGTACTTCACCAGAGGATTGAGAGGTGAGATGTTCTTTGTTCTTGTTGTTTGAGTGGGAATAAAGATAGCAGTGAAGGGTTACTCTGACCTCTGTATTAATTAAGGGGAAATTGTAAGTTATTTTCTGGTGTACAGTTAAAGATATTTTATTACTGTGCTAATAATAAAGTTTGCTTTAATATACCATATCCCTATATTTGTGTATAATCACTGCTGGAGTAGTGTCCTTTCCTCGCAGTATTAAATAAAATATTGCGGTTTCTGTCCATTGTCTTTGGGGGTTTGGTCTGCGATAGTAATATGAGGTTGAGTAGTGCATGCCAGAAGCTGAAAATTGGTTGGGAAGAAGGAAAAGGGAGCCACTCACTGTCTCGAAAACAAGCAATGGTTGACTGTTGATTTTCTCTCAGTTCGCCAAGCCAGGCTCTGTATTCTGTATTAGGGGCCTCACGGTAGCATGGTGGTTAGCATCAATGCTTCACAGCTCCAGGGTCCCAGGTTCGATTCCCGGCTTGGGTCACTGTCTGTGTGGAGTCTGCACATCCTCCCCGTGTGTGCGTGGGTTTCCTCCGGGTGCTCCGGTTTCCTCCCACGGTCCAAAGATGTGCGGGTTAGGTGGATTGGCCATGCTAAATTGCCCGTAGTGTAAGGTTAATGGGGGGATTGTTGGGTTACGGGTATACGGGTTACGTGGGTTTAAGTAGGGTGATCATTGCTCGGCACAACATCGAGGGCCGAAGGGCCTGTTCTGTGCTGTACTGTTCTATTCTATTCCCTTTATACTTTGACAATACGTTGGTGGAGTTGGCTCGGTCCAGCATTTACTGCCCATTCCTCATCCCCCTTTTGTCATGATGCACACGAGGCTGAGGGGGGGGCGGGGGGCTGTCGGACCAATTAGTCTTTCGGTGAGTATGAGGAACCCCTGCTGATGGCAGAGCCCCGATCAGGGGAGCCATGGACACCTGTGTATGCATGTTGTTGACTTCTAATTTTATTAATAACCACAATGTGCCAGTGTGTTCTGTATTGACCACACAAGCATTTAGTATAATCACAGTTCATTACTGAACAGAGGATTAGTTCTATACTTAATAAATTACACACAACTACACATCTAGGAGTTGAAATGGCCATTACTCAGCTTCCAAGTGGCCGGCTCTGTGCAGGTCAGATAAGGCCTTTATCTGGTTCCCCATGTGTGGCGGCTGGAGGTTGGCAGGTTCCTCTATGCTGAGTGTCGTCTTTCAGGCCGATGTCACGGATCCTTAGCTTGGCTGGTCGATGTGCTGCAATTGGTAGACAGAAGCCATTCCCAAAAGAGACAGGATGTTGGGGGTGCAGTTCCTCCTATCTTTTGATCTGTCGCACTATTGTGGGCGGTGTCAGGTAGGGGTCCAATGGATCGATAGGATTTCAATCACCAAATCGATTCTGGACAATTTGGAGAGGGTAGCTTGATGGCTGGGCGGGTATCAGGCATTATTGTCCAAGGCACGGACTGAACCACTGACAGTGCGGCACTCCCTCAGTACTGACCCTCTGACAGTGCAGCACTCCCTCAGTACTGACCCTCTGACAGTGCAGCACTCCCTCAGTACTGACCCTCTGAAAATGAAAATCGCTTATTGTCACGAGTAGGCTTCAATGAAGTTACTGTGAAAAGCCCCTAGTCGCCACATTCCGGCGCCTGTCCGGGGAGGCTGGTACGGGAATCGAACCGTGCTGCTGGCCTGCTTGGTTTGCTTTAAAAGCCAGTGATTTAGCCTGGTGAGCTAAACCAGCCGTCTGACAGTGCAGCACTCCCTCAGTACTGACCCTCTGACAGTGCAGCACTCCCTCAGTACTGACCCTCTGACAGTGCAGCACTCCCTCAGTACTGACGCTCTGACAGTGCAGCACTCCCTCAGTACTGACGCTCTGACAGTGCAGCACTCCCTCAGTACTGACGCTCTGACAGTGCAGCGCTCCCTCAGTACTGACCCTCTGACAGTGCAGCACTCCCTCAGTACTGACGCTCTGACAGTGCAGCACTCCCACAGTACTGACCCTCTGACAGTGCGGCACTCCCTCAGTACTGACCCTCTGACAGTGTAGCACTCCCTCAGTACTGACCCTCTGACAGTGCAGCGCTCCCTCAGTACTGACCATCTGACAGTGCGGCATTCCCTCTGTACTGACCATCTGACAGTGCAGCACTCTCTCAGTACTGACCCTCTGACAGTGCGGCACTCCCACAGTACTGACCCTCTGACAGTGCGGCACTCCCTCAGTACTGACCCTCTGACAGTACGGCACTCCCTCAGTATTGACCATTGACCCTCTGACAGTGCGGCACTCCCTCAGTACTGACCCTCTGACAGTGCAGCATTCCCTCAGTACTGACCCCCTGACAGTGCAGCACTCCCTCAGTACATACCCTCTGACAGTGCAGCACTCCCTCAGTACTGACCCTCTGACAGTGCAACACTCCCTCAGTACTGACGCTCTGACAGTGCAGCGTTCCTCAGTACTGACGCTCTGACAGTGCAGCAGTCCCTCAGTACTGACCCTCTGACAGTGCAGCAGTCCCTCCGTACTGACCCTCTGACAGTGCAACACTCCCTCAGTACTGACGCTCTGACAGTGCAGCGCTCCCTCAGTACTGACCCTCTGACAGTGCAGCACTCCCTCAGTACTGACCCTCTGACAGTGCAACACTCCCTCAGTACTGACCCTCTGACAGTGCAGCACTCCCTCAGTACTGACCCTCTGACAGTGCAGCACTCCCTCAGTACTGACCCTCTGACAGTGCAGCACCCCCAGTATTCACCCTCTGACAGTGCGGCACTCCCTCAGCACTGACCCTCTGACAGTGCAGCACTCCCTCAGTACTGACCCTCTGACAGCACAGCCCTCCCTCAGTACTGACCCTCTGACAGTGCAGCACTCCCTCAGTACTGACCCTCTGACAGTGCATCAGTCCCTCAGCACTGACCCTCTGACAGTGCGGCACTCCCTCAGTACTGACCCTCTGACAGCACAGCCCTCCCTCAGTACTGACCCTCTGACAGCACAGACCTCCCTCAGTACTGACTCTCTGACAGTGCAGCACTCCCTCAGTACTGACCCTCTGACAGTGCAGCACTCCCACAGTACTGACCCTCTGACAGTGCGGCACTCCCTCAGTACTGACCCTCTGACAGTGTAGCACTCCCTCAGTACTGACCCTCTGACAGTGCAGCGCTCCCTCAGTACTGACCATCTGACAGTGCGGCATTCCCTCTGTACTGACCATCTGACAGTGCAGCACTCTCTCAGTACTGACCCTCTGACAGTGCGGCACTCCCACAGTACTGACCCTCTGACAGTGCGGCACTCCCTCAGTACTGACCCTCTGACAGTACGGCACTCCCTCAGTATTGACCATTGACCCTCTGACAGTGCGGCACTCCCTCAGTACTGACCCTCTGACAGTGCAGCATTCCCTCAGTACTGACCCCCTGACAGTGCAGCACTCCCTCAGTACATACCCTCTGACAGTGCAGCACTCCCTCAGTACTGACCCTCTGACAGTGCAACACTCCCTCAGTACTGACGCTCTGACAGTGCAGCGTTCCTCAGTACTGACGCTCTGACAGTGCAGCAGTCCCTCAGTACTGACCCTCTGACAGTGCAGCAGTCCCTCCGTACTGACCCTCTGACAGTGCAACACTCCCTCAGTACTGACGCTCTGACAGTGCAGCGCTCCCTCAGTACTGACCCTCTGACAGTGCAGCACTCCCTCAGTACTGACCCTCTGACAGTGCAACACTCCCTCAGTACTGACCCTCTGACAGTGCAGCACTCCCTCAGTACTGACCCTCTGACAGTGCAGCACTCCCTCAGTACTGACCCTCTGACAGTGCAGCACCCCCAGTATTCACCCTCTGACAGTGCGGCACTCCCTCAGCACTGACCCTCTGACAGTGCAGCACTCCCTCAGTACTGACCCTCTGACAGCACAGCCCTCCCTCAGTACTGACCCTCTGACAGTGCAGCACTCCCTCAGTACTGACCCTCTGACAGTGCATCAGTCCCTCAGCACTGACCCTCTGACAGTGCGGCACTCCCTCAGTACTGACCCTCTGACAGCACAGCCCTCCCTCAGTACTGACCCTCTGACAGCACAGACCTCCCTCAGTACTGACTCTCTGACAGTGCAGCACTCCCTCAGTACTGACCCTCTGACAGTGCAGCACTCCCTCAGTACTGACCCTCTGACAGTGCAGCAGCCCCTCAGTACTGACCCTCTGACAGTGCAGCGCTCCCTCAGTACTGACCCTCTGACAGTGCAGCACTCCCTCAGTACTGACCCTCTGACAGTGCGGCACTCCCTCAGTACTGACCCTCTGACAGTGCAGCACTCCCTCAGTACTGACCCTCAGACAGTGCAGCACTCCCTCAGTACTGACCCTCTGACAGTGCAGCACTCCCTCAGTACTGACCCTCTGACAGTGCAGCACTCCCTCAGTACTGACCCTCTGACAGTGCAGCACTCCCTCTGTGTTGTATTTTATATTTTCCCCGCGTCTTGACTGTGATAGAGAAATTCAAACAGCATTCATTAGATAAGCAAAACTGAACTTTAGTCACTAATTCGAACTGCTAGCAGAAAATGGCTGATACTTGGAGTCGGAAAGCAGTCAATTACAAACTGCTGAGTCCGTCCCAAGTCTGCGATATTACAGGAAAAGGAGGCGATTCTTATACATTATAGGATCAAGATAACATGAATACAACTTGGTCAGGAATTTGATTGAAAGTAAAACATAAGTAATAATCGTTACAATGGCGTCACCTTGCTGACCTCCAGGGGACTTGAGTTTCATATCATTATCTTGTCTTTGTTTTAAGAAAGGGAAGAAGTTGTTTAGGAACAGGAAGAGACAGTTGTTCAGCTTGTTATGTATTGAGACTACATTTAGGCGCATGATGAAAACACCTTATCTTAGAATTTTAGAGTCACTCGGTTCTTAGGTCAAGTCGACCTCGGCCGTGTATATCTGTGTATTTTGAATCTGTGTCTTAGGTTAAATTCAATTGTACCAAGAAGACTTGACTAGATTTCCCATCATGCCATTATTTGCTTCACACAATACCACACTCCCCCCTTTTGTCATATCATGACAACTAGCTAAACAGGTATATTTGATTCGTTTGAAAATGCATTTACACAAGCAGCCAAGCAATCCTATCCCTAGTAGCATTAGTAGTAGTAGAATGAAGGCCTTAAAGATCCAATCAAATAATCCATGACCCAACCACCCTAGCCAACCCGGCGGGTTACAGTCGTGAAATTCACTGCCAATCTCTTGAAGTTGATCAGCCTGTTTCTTAATATGGTCGGCCAGGTTAGTGATATTTTCAGAGCCATCTGGAATGTAAGTACAGCACTCTTGGCCTATGATAGCGCACGTTCCTCCCTGCGAGGCTAACAGATAATCCAAAGCCAGTCGATTTTGTAATGCCACGGTCCGGACAGCCACTAGCTCAGCTGAGACCTCGGCCAGTGCCTGTCCAGTGTCCCTGGCTTCTGTTGCAGTTACGTTTGCCAGATGTTCCAATGCTGAGGCCATGTAGATCAGTTCGTTCATGCCTTGCCCGTTCCGTTTTAGAAATTGTTTTTTTGCTCGCGAGGGGGAGTGCTTAAGGGTGGGTAGGTGGCGCATTTGGGGTACGACATATCCCAAAAAGCAGGATCCTGTCCAATCAATGGGGAGACACGGATATGCTTTAGTGCCGCATATGAAATAGGTTCCATTGTAGGCTGTAAAATCATCAGCTGATGTCATCCAGGGGATTGTATTGGTAGGTTGCACCTACTTTGCCCCATTAACTTTCCTTTCCCTGATTTATTAAAACATATGGAACCTTGAACATTATACGAGTGGACAGTGAGGGAGGGTGGAGTCAGGGCATGATTATAGGTAGGTTGATAAGAAGCTGAAAATTTAGTCATGTCATAGCCAACAGATCTCCATATTTTCATATTCCCCCTATCTCCCCTGATGCCTGTTTGATTTTGTCGTAAAATCCATTCAACTGTTTCTGTGGTATGAAAGGGGAGAGATTGGAGAGGTATTCCTTCCCTCGAATGGACGGGGATGTGGGTACAAACCCAACACTTGCTAACATTCAATTTTTCGGCGTAAAGATATGACATATGTAAATAGGTATTGGAAGGCAGGTCTCGTTTAGTTCGTTTTTTTACTACCGAGTGGCCATTAAGGCTAAGTAGTCCAGAAAGTCCAAAAATTATACTGAAGATCTTCATCCTGTGTTCTCGTCTGGGTTGGAGACTATCTTCTTGCAATCGGATAGATGTATCCAACTTGAACGTCCTTCAAGTTTGACCGAAGTTGGCGTCGTCAGTAGTACGAGGAATGGTCCGCTCCAGCGTTGTCCTAGTTTCTTTCTGTCCCAGTTTTTCTACCAACACGAGGTCTCCGGGTTTGACCACTGGATATCGAGGGACGGCTGTCCCTGTCGTTACTGGGAGATGTACCTGTTTTACCTGTGAGTGGAGAAACTTCAAAGAAAGTGTTAATTGCATCAAATAGTTCTGCATTTGTTCCCCCATCACATGGAGGTCTACTCCCTCTAGGGGCTTTCCTTGGGCATCCCAGGGAGTCCTCATTGGCTGACCATAGACTATCTCTGCAGCTGACAGTCCGGTCCGCGAATGGGGAGTCACTCGCATGTGAAACAGTGCCAAGGATTATAGTTTTAGCCAATTTAACCCAGTTTCTTCAGTTAATTTAGATAATTTTTCTTTTAAAGTCCCGTTGGCTCTTTCCAGAATTCCTGCTACCTACGGGTGATACGCGCAGTGCAGTTGCTGTTTAATTACAAGGGCTTTGCACAATTCAGTATTGATCCGAGCCACAAAATGTGGTCCATTGTCTGAGCTCACCATTTTGGGTACCCCAAAACGAGAAATGACTTCCGTTAACAACAATTGACGGGGAAGCTGAATAGCATCGAGGAGATTTTTAACCCAAAGAGCATTTTGAATGGGAGTTCCCGCAGAGGTGAGAAAACCTCGCTGTTGCCAGAGGCGGCCGAAATCATGGGATCACGCCAAAGGCATACCTAGAATCAGTGTAAACATTAGCAATTTTGTCAGTGGCTAAAATACATGCTCGAGTAAGGGCAAATAGTTCGGCTTTTTGTGCAGAGACAGGGGTCTGGAAGGCTGCTGCTTCCTGCACGTCAGTGTCGGTTACCACGGCATATCCCAACTGTGGGACGCTAAATGGGGAAATGGAGGAACTGCCGTCAATATAAAAAATTAGATCTGGATTATCAATAGGCCTGTCTGTTAGATCTGGGCGAGGTGCGGTAAGGAAGTGATTCCGAAGTAAACAATCGTGTGGTGGTTAAGGTTATCGGGGGGCTGTTCGAGGAACACAGCAGGATTTAAGGTAGAACAATAATGAAAAGAGAGGTAGGGGTTTTGCAATAGTGAAACC
This sequence comes from Scyliorhinus canicula, assembly GCF_902713615.1. Lineage (NCBI taxonomy): Eukaryota > Metazoa > Chordata > Chondrichthyes > Carcharhiniformes > Scyliorhinidae > Scyliorhinus > Scyliorhinus canicula. The sequence continues at coordinate 219,060,119 of NC_052151.1, forward strand.
TCATAGCGGCTCGATCGCGCTTGAGTCAGATGCTGGGTTTGCTGAGACGTTAGGAGAGCCACGATAGAGTGTGAAGTATGCACTTGTACTGGTTGGTGAAGGGTTAGATTAGAGGCTGCCTGGACTAACAAATGGACAGCAGTAAGAATTTGGGTGAAAAGGTCTGTCATACATAGGTCGTGTGCTGGGGCGGTAGCCAGGGTGTTTTTCAGAGTAATAAAAGATTGCTTTGCTGAATCAGGTAGTTCAAACTTAAGAGGAGCATTTTGAGAGGAGTACGGAGTTAATGCTTTAGTATATACAGTAACATTCGGAATCCATTGTCTGCAAAAGTTCACTAATCCTAAAATGGCTCGCACCTGCTTGGGCGATGTAGGAAATGGGGTCTGCAGTATAGGAGTAATGCATTCCTGAGTAAGGGAGCGATCAGTAGCACTAATTAGGACATCCAAAGATTTGACCTGTCGTTGGCCTTTATGAACTTTAGCGGGCGGGATCACATATCCCCATAAATGGAGACGGATGAGCTGGTAAACGGTGTCACGCTGGTTAGCGATGAAATCAGGGCTGGCAAGGAGTAAGTCATCAACATATTGAATGATGGTGGAGCCACCAGGAGGTGCTAATGTCGCTAACTGGGAGTGCAATGCCTGTGAGAAAAAGGGTTGGAGAATGAATGAAGCCCTGTGGAAGTCGAGTCCAAGTGTATTGCGTCTTCTTAAATGTAAAGGCAAACAAATACTGTGATTCAGGGGCGAGGGGTATCGCAAAAAAAGCATGTTGCAAATCAACAAGGGTAAAAATAGTCGCTTCCGGTGGGACATTGCTAAGGATTGTCGCTGGATTTGGGACAATAGGATGTAAGGGTTCAACTATCTGATTAATAAGGCGGAGGTCTTGGACTAAACGCTATTCGGATGGTCTTCCTATCTTAGGAACTGGAAGAATCGGGGTGTTACAGGGCGATTGGCATGGTATCAAAATTCCCTGTTGAAGGAACGATTGAATCATAACCGAGACTCCTTTTTCAGCCTCGGGCCGCAAAGGATACTGTGAAATAGAGGGTAAGGGCATATCAGGTTTGACTCTAATAACAACGGGAGGGACATTAGTGAGACCAACTTCGTGTTTGGAGGCTGCCCATAAATCTGAGGGTAGTTCATGAGTCGTCAATTGGGTTGAATGATGATGGTGCAGTGTGCCAATGTGGACAAATGGGCGTTTAAAATAATCTAAAGTGCCTGCGGGTAGGGTTTGACTATCATTAAGGAAAGGATCAGCTTGTCCTCGTAGTGCAGCTGCCAGAAATCCCAAGGACTTGGCACTGTAGCCTTCATTGACAGAAAGGGACGTGGGGTGACGCAAGTCTCGACTGACGCCATAGGCTGTGGGGTAAATCGACAAGAAAGGCAGACCCTTTTTTTGTCTTGGTAAATGCTCTCCAAATCGGACGAGCATACTGTATGATCGTAGCAAAGAGTGACATGTGGATTGGGAATATCTAAGGGAGGTGAAAAGTGTGAGGGATCAAAATCAATCGACCACCTCTGTGGAGTAGTGAATAGGGGAAAGTTTCGAAGCTGGGTCTGCGGGATAGGTGATATGGTAATGCGGTTATCAAGGCTTGGGTCACTATATTCTCTCATCTGGACTCTATCGGGTGTTTTAAACAGTGGTACTCAGGGTTAACGTTAGCTGCCAGCATAGAACACAGAGCAATAAGGCGCAGGCACAGAAGTTATTAAATTCTGCAGCTGGTGACCTCGTATTTGAGACAGTTCTATAAACATTCCATTATCAATGCACTGTATTACCGCTCCGAATTTGCAGTGTCTGTCTGCCTAATATGGTCAGGTGTCGCTAGTTGAGGTACATCCTTCCTGGGAGAAGACTATGACTGGGACATATTTCAGTCAATTTTCAATATTTGCTATTTACCCGGTTTTTTTGGAAAGAGACATTACTGGATGTTTGTTATTCCTTTTTATTTCAAATGAACTGAACCACCGCCGAGTCTATCTGGACAGCCTGAAACGATCTGAAGTTATTTTAGACAAGAATCCATTGTTAAGTTCCTAACCGTAATCTTGTTTTGACCCTGCTCCCCTTTTTTTTCATTTTGGGAGATTTGTCATCCTCAGATATTCTTGAACAAAAACTAATGGAGTGTTTTAGCAACTTTCTAATCAAGGTGGATAGCCTAACTTGGTTCTTTTCCATATGCGCATTCCGTTTTCAAGACCTGTCAATTCTATACTCAATTTTACTTCTTTATCCTGCCAGCTGGCTAACAAGGAGGTATCCTTCAATTTTGGACAATATTCCCTCCATAGAGCAACTAACGTTTTAGTAGTTGATGCCCTATTATTTTCCTAAATCACTTGTTGAGCTTCTATTACTGTTGATAGGTCTTTTGTTGTTCACACAGCGTTTGCAGTACGCTGCCATTTTTAAAAAGTTGTATCTAAAGTTTTACCCATTGCACACTTTGTCTGATGCCAGATTGTCCTTCCGATTACAATTTTAACAATTGATTAAGGAAATTATGTGTGTGATGTTTTATGTCAGGCTCCGCACGCCTTTTGCCCTGTTTATGTGTTGTTAAGCAGAGTTATCCGCATCTGCAGGAGATTATAATTTAAATCACGGAGTAATCGCGCTCCGTACAAACCAATTAACAGCTCGAAGGTGACACTGTAAAGATTCTATGCCACCCGCCTTACAAAGTTAACGGGAACCTTTTATCGCGAAGGTTTCAGGTAATAACAAGGACCATGTTGGCATCGATATCTCTTTACCTCTTTCAAATAATCACAGCTTGAAACATAATTTTTAAAGTCAAAGTCTGAAAAATGAAATATGAATTCTTTCCCTCTCTCTCTTATCTATCTCTCTCCCTCTCTACATAACTCTGTCTGTCTTTGGAACTCTTGTTGCTCTTTCTCTTTATCTGCCTACCTCTCCATCTCTGCCTCTCCCGGACTCGCTCTCTTTCACTCTCTCTAACAGTTCCTGTCTCTGTCGCTGGCTCTCTCTCTTTCCTTCAATCTCTTCCTCTGTCTCTCTTTCTCTCTCTTGGATTCAGCCCTTGTCCTTCGGGGACAAATTTTGAACAAATATTTTTCATTCTCTTTCGAAAACTTTATCTGTGTTATTCCAATTAAGTCAATTTGCACTGATTAATTTTAGAAGCATTAGCTGTTCGCTGAGATGTATTTCTTTGTTTGTCAATTCAGAAAAGACCAACTGTCTGCTGAAATGGTTAATGTTTCCTGCAGAATCTAAGGGCGGAGAACTTGGCGCGATGCCATTTACGTCTTTTCACGCAATCTAAAAACTTATTCATATTTCAATTACTCTTATTCGTAAAGTTACTTTCTTTTAAACTGATATAGTGTGAACTGAACAACTTTGGAACATTTTCAAGAGGAATTATGAATGTTTTGCCATTAGTTTAAAAACAATTCGAGTACGCATTTTGTTGTCCTTCAGAAGAACCACTTGTTATCATAATAAGGCCAGCACAACATTCCAAGCAGTAGTCAGTTTACATCATCTGATCCACTAAATTTCATTCAAAAGCAATGTTAAACTTTAGTCATTATTGCCAGCATGCTTCTAAATTGATAGCTCATTAACTTCACTTCTATAATTTCCTTATTGTGGACCTTTTAATCAACACCTTTTAGTCAATTATCATGTTTTCCGTAGAGAAGGGTTGTTCAATATTTACGGCTTGCGTCTGTGACCGAGTACGTGTCGCTAAGGGGGATACGTTAGCAGGAGTTTCATTGGTAATGGGATCAGAAGTGAGAGTCAGGACTTAGGTCAGTGGAATTGCAAGATCGGGGAGCGCAAAATGAGGGTGGGGTCCAGGGTTCAAATTCTCCTCGTCTTCCGTATCGCTTGAATATGGGAACATCGGCATGCCAGAGCAACTGGGAGGATCCTCCTTTCCTATAATCTTACGAGCGAGCCCTATCTGTCTGGTGAGAGGAGGTTTCTTATTGCCGAATTGCTTTTTATCATTTTGACTGTTTTCCATACCAAAGCTCACATTACAATTTTAAAGTCTTCCAATCTTTCGCTTTACCGTTCAGACACTCATTAATATCTCTTTTGCGGGCGTAATCTCTCCAACTCATTGTGATTGTTCGTTGTGTTAAGTGGACTGTTTTTTTTTTCCACTGTAAAATTAAACAATTTGAAAGCGGCATTTTTTTTTCCAGATTGCTTTTTTTCTGAATCAATGCTATTGTCAAAGTTCCAAGATCCCTGTGTTACCTAGTGGCCAGATATCGTTACCTAATTTATTGTTTAAAGCAGCGCTGCAGCCAATCTTCGAATATTACGTTCTTGAGAAGAGGTTTCTAAACACATGAAAAATAGAGGGGAGTTGCCGCTAGTTTTGTCTAAAGTTTGTCGCATAATGTCAGTAAAATGTGCCCCAGGCAAAAAAACGCTCAAACAAAATTTCTGGTACCAAATCAAATTGGAGGGTCCGATCAGGGGAGCCATGGACACCTGTGTATGCATGTTGTTGACTTCTAATTTTATTAATAACCACAATGTGCCAGTAAGTTCTGTGTATTGACCACACAAGCATTTAGTATAATCACAGTTCATTACTGAACAGAGAATTAGTTCTATACTTAATAAATTACACACAACTACACATCTAGGAGTTGAAATGGCCATTACTCAGCTTCCAAGTGGCCGGCTCTGTGCAGGTCAGATAAGGCCTTTATCTGGTTCCCCATGTGTGGCGGCTGAAGGTTGGCTGGTTCCTCTATGCTGAGTGTCGTCTTTCAGGCCGATGTCACGGATCCTTGGCTTGGCTGGTCAATGTGCTGCAATTGGTAGACAGAAGCCATTCCCAAAAGAGTCAGGATGTTGGGGGTGTAGTTCCTCCTATCTTTTGATCTTTCGCACTATTTTGGGCGATGTCAGGTAGGGGTCCAATGGATCGATAGGATTTCAATCACCAAATCGATTGTGGACAATTTGGAGAGGGTAGCTTGATGGCTGGGCGGGTATCAGGCATTATTGTCCAAGGCACGGACTGAACCACTGACAGTGCGGCACTCCCTCAGTACTGACCCTCTGACAGTGCGGCACTCCCTCAGTACTGACCCTCTGACAGTGCAGCACTCCCTCAGTACTGACCCTCTGACAGTGCGGCACTCCCTCAGTACTGACACTCTGACAGTGCAGCACTCCCTCAGTACTGACCCTCTGACAGTGCGGCACTCCCTCAGTACTGACCCTCTGACAGTGCAGCACTCCCTCTTTACTGACCCTCTGACAGTGCGGCACTCCCTCAGTACTGACCCTCTGACAGTGCAGCACTCCCTCAGTACTGACCCTCTGACAGTGCGGCACTCCCTCAGTATTGACCCTCTGACAGTGCGGCACTCCCTCAGTACTGACCCTCTGACAGTGCAGCAGTCCCTCAGCACTGACCCTCTGACAGTGCAACCCTCCCTCAGTACTGACCCTCTAACAGTACAGCCCTCCCTCAGTACTGACCATCTGACAGTGCAGCACTCCCTCAGTACTGACCCCCTGCAAGTGCAGCACTCCCTCAGTACTGACCCTCTGACAGTGCAGCACTCCCTCAGTACTGACCCTCTGACAGTGCAGCACTCCCTCAGTACTGACCCTCTGACAGTGCAGCACTCCCTCAGTACTGACCCTCTGACAGTGCAGCGTTCCTCAGTACTGACGCTCTGACAGTGCAGCAGTCCCTCAGTACTGACCCTCTGACAGTGCAGCACTCCCTCAGTACTGGCCCTCTGACAGTGCAGCGTTCCTCAGTACTGACGCTCTGACAGTGCAGCAGTCCCTCAGTACTGACCCTCTGACAGTGCAGCTCCCTCAGTACTGACCCTCTGACAGTGCAACACTCCCTCAGTACTGACGCTCTGACAGTGCAGCGCTCCCTCAGTACTGACCCTCTGACAGTGCAGCACTCCCTCTGTACTGACCCTCTGACAGTGCAGCACTCCCTCAGTACTGACCCTCTGACAGTGCAGCACCCCCAGTATTCACCCTCTGACAGTGCGGCACTCCCTCAGCACTGACCCTCTGACAGTGCAGCACTCCCTCAGTACTGACCCTCTGACAGTGCAGCACTCCCTCAGTACTGACCCTCTGACAGTGCAGCACTCCCTCAGTACTGACCCTCTGACAGCACAGCCCTCCCTCAGTACTGACCCTCTGACAGTGCAGCACTCCCTCAGTACTGACCCTCTGACAGTGCAGCGTTCCTCAGTACTGACGCTCTGACAGTGCAGCAGTCCCTCAGTACTGACCCTCTGACAGTGCAGCAGTCCCTCAGTACTGACCCTCTGACAGTGCAACACTCCCTCAGTACTGACGCTCTGACAGTGCAGCGCTCCCTCAGTACTGACCCTCTGACAGTGCAGCACTCCCTCTGTACTGACCCTCTGACAGTGCAGCACTCGCTCAGTACTGACCCTCTGACAGTGCAGCACTCCCCCAGTATTCACCCTCTGACAGTGCGGCACTCCCTCAGCACTGACCCTCTGACAGTGCAGCACTCCCTCAGTACTGACCCTCTGACAGTGCAGCACTCCCTCAGTACTGACCCTCTGACAGCACAGCCCTCCCTCAGTACTGACCCTCTGACAGTGCAGCACTCCCTCAGTACTGACCCTCTGACAGTGCATCAGTCCCTCAGCACTGACCCTCTGACAGTGCGGCACTCCCTCAGTACTGACCCTCTGACAGCACAGCCCTCCCTCAGTACTGACCCTCTGACAGCACAGACCTCCCTCAGTACTGACTCTCTGACAGTGCAGCACTCCCTCAGCACTGACCCTCTGACAGTGCAACCCTCCCTCAGTACTGACCCTCTAACAGTACAGCCCTCCCTCAGTACTGACCCTCTGACAGTGCAGCACTCCCTCAGTACTGACCCTCTGACAGTGCAGCACTCCCTCAGTACTGACCCTCTGACAGTGCAGCACTCCCTCAGTACTGACCCTCTGACAGTGCAGCACTCCCTCAGTACTGACCCTCTGACAGTGCAGCACTCCCTCAGTACTGACGCTCTGACAGTGCAGCGCTCCCTCAGTACTGACCCTCTGACAGTGCGGCATTCCCTCAGTACTGACCCTCTGACAGTGCGGCACTCCCTCAGTACTGACCTTCTTACAGTGCAGCACTCCCTCAGTACTGACCCTCTGACAGTGCAGCAGCCCCTCAGTACTGACCCTCTGACAGCACAGCCCTCCCTCAGTACTGACCCTCTGACAGCACAGACCTCCCTCAGTACTGACTCTCTGACAGTGCAGCACTCCCTCAGCACTGACCCTCTGACAGTGCAACCCTCCCTCAGTACTGACCCTCTAACAGTACAGCCCTCCCTCAGTACTGACCCTCTGACAGTGCAGCACTCCCTCAGTACTGACCCTCTGACAGTGCAGCACTCCCTCAGTACTGACCCTCTGACAGTGCAGCACTCCCTCAGTACTGACCCTCTGACAGTGCAGCACTCCCTCAGTACTGACCCTCTGACAGTGCAGCACTCCCTCAGTACTGACGCTCTGACAGTGCAGCGCTCCCTCAGTACTGACCCTCTGACAGTGCAGCACTCCCTCAGTACTGACCCTCTGACAGTGCAGCAGCCCCTCAGTACTGACCCTCTGACAGTGTAGCACTCTCTCAGTACTGACCCTCTGACAGTGCAGCAATCTCTCAGTACTGACCCTCTGACAGTGCAGCGCTCCCTCAGTACTGACCCTCTGACAGTGCAGCACTCCCTCAGTACTGACCCTCTGACAGTGCAGCACTCCCTCAGTACTGACCCTCTGACAATGCAGCACTCTCTCAGTCCTGGAACCAACAATTCTACGGACACGTGCTTATAGGATTAGAATAGCGGTTCTAATATACTCACAAATGAGCCAGCCTATTAGCCATTGAACTTTCGGTGAACTGGCCGGCTGACCATGTGGCACTGATCTTTATACAGCAGCTTCCAGGGGAGGAGTCCTGTGCGGAGCCAAGGGAGAATCCCCATACAACTCGAGCATTCCCAGAGCTACTCCCCCTTGTGGTCAGGTAGTGCAACTGCACTTACAATACAGACACATGTATATACAGATTACAATCCGGTGTGAATCACATTCACCACATTCACCCCCTGGGAAAAATCGAGTCCTGCGGGGGTGGTGGCTCACAGAGTTAGTCTGTCCGCTGGATGAATTGTTCGTTGCGATCTGCGGAGCACCGGGGTTGGAGCCTCTTGCGGTGGCTGAGTGGGTGCTGAGAGCTGGGGTACGATGGCAGACTCCGGGGCGGGTCTCGTCCAAACTTTATACACCTCTGGCTCGACCGGAGACTGGGGGCGCTGGGGGCGGGCTGGTGCTGGCGCGTGGAACCGGTGGGGCGAGCTTTCAGAATCGGGGGCGCGAGGGGGCGGCAGCATAGGGAACGGGGTAAGGGGTTCCTCAGCGGGGGGTAGGTGGGGCTGGATCCAGCGGGTGCCAGGTCCCGAAGGGATACTGTGTCCTGGCGACCGTCCGGGAACTCTATGAATGCGTACTGTGGGTTGGAATGGAGGAGGCGCAGCTTTTCAACAAGGGGTCAGTTTTGTGCCCCCTGACGTGCTTCCTCAGGAGGACCGGGCCTGGTGTCCTCAGCCACGCCGGAAGTGAGACTCCCGTGGTAGTGCCCCTAGAGAAAATGAAGTGTCGCTCGTGAGGGGTTTGATTTGTAGCTGTACAGAGGAGGGATCTGATTGCGTGGAGCGCGTCTGTGAGGACTTCTTGCCATTGGGAGACTTGGAGTTTTCTAGACCGGAGGGTCAGTAGGACGGTCTTCCAGACCGTCGCGTTCTCCCTCTCCACCTGCCCGTTCCCCCTGGGGTTGTAGCTGGTAATCCTGCTCAAGGCGATGCCCTTGTCGAGCAGGTACTGACGCAGCTCATCACTCATAAAGGACGAACCCCGGTCGCTGTGCACGTAGCTGGGGAAACCGAACAGGGTGAAGATGCTATGCAGGGCCCTAATGACTGTGTGGGAGGACATATCAGGGCATGGAATGGCAAAAGGGAATCGGGAGACCTCGTCGATGATGTTGAGGAAATAAATGTTCTTGTTAGTGGAGGGGAGTGGCCCTTTGAAATCGATCACAAGGCGTTCAAAGGGCCTAGAAGCCTTGACCAGGTGGGCCCTGTCTGGTCTATAGAAGTGCGGTTTGCGCTCTGCACAGATCGGGCAGTCCCTGGTGACCGCTTTTACCTCCTCGTTGGAGAAAGGCAGGTTTCGGACTCTGATGTAGTGGGCGAGCCGGGTGACCCCCGGGTGGCAGAGATCAACGTGGATGGCTATCCCGCGGGATAGGGCATCCGAGGGCTCGTTGAGCTTCCCCGAATTGATATTTAATATCGTAACTATAGGTGGAGAGTTCGATCCGCCACCGAAGGATTTTATCATTTTTTATTTTGCCCCTTTGCGAGTTGTCAAACATAAAGGCAACCGATCGTTGGTCGGTGATGAGGATGAACCTCCTACCTGCGAGGTAGTGCCTCCAGTGACGAACAGCCTCCACGATGGCTTGTGCTTCCTTCTCGACTGAGGAGTGTCGGAGTTCTGAAGCGGATAGGGTACGGGAGAAAAATGCAACGGGCCTCCCTGCCTGATTTAAAGTGGCTGCTAGAGCTACCTCTGAGGCGTCGCTCTCAACCTGAAAGGGAGTGGATTCATCCACCGCCCGCATGGCTGCTTTGGCGATGTCCTCCTTGATGCAGCAGAAGGCCTGGCGAGCCTCAGCTGACAGGGGAAATCGTGTGGCCTTAAAGAGTGGGCGGGCTTTGTCCGCATATTGAGGGACCCACTGGGCGTAGTAGGAGAAGAACCCCAAGCACCGGTTGAGGGCCTTAGGGCCGTGGGGGAGGGGGAGTTCTAAGAGGGGGCACATGCGGTCCGGGTCTGGGCCCAGGACTCCGTTCTCCACGACGTAGCCGAGGATGGCCAGTCTGTTTGTGCGGAAAACGCATTTCTCCTTGTTATAAGTGAGATTTAATTTCTGTGCCGTTTGGAGAAAACGGTGGAGGTTGGCGTCGTGGTCCTGCTGGTCATAGCCGCAGATGGTAACATTGTCCAGATACGGAAATGTGGCCCGCAGCCCGTACTGGTCTACCATTCGGTCCATTGCTCGTTGGAACACCGAGATCCCATTAGTGACGCCAAAGGGAACCCGGAGGAAGTGGAAGAGGCGGCCATCGGCCTCGAACGCCGTGTAGTGGCGGTCTTCCGGGCGGATTGGGAGCTGGTGGTATGCAGACTTCAGATCCACCATGGAAAATACCCGATATTGGGCGATCTGGTTTACCATGTCTGCAATTCTGGGGAGGGGATACGCGTCTAGGAGCGTAAAGCGATTGATGGTCTGGCTATAATCGACGACCATGCGGAATTTTTCCCCGGTCTTGACGACCACTACCTGAGCTCTCCAGGGACTGTTACTGGCCTCTATGATCCCCTCACTGAGCAGCCGTCGGACCTCCGATCAGATAAAGACCCTATCCTGTAGGCTGTATCGCCTGCTGTGAGTAGCTACTGGTTTGCAATCTGGAGTGAGATTGGCGAAGAGAGGAGGGGGGGAGATGCGCAGCGTGGCTAGGCTGCAGATAGTGAGTGGTGGCAGGGGCCCGCCGAAGCTGAGGGTGAGGCTCTTGAGGTTGCACTGGAAATCCAGGCCTAATAAGAGTGGCGAGCAGAGGTCGGGCAGGACATAAAGTTTAAATTTAGAATAGCTAGCGCCTCGAATTGTGAGCGTAGCGACGGTGCGTCCTTGGATTTGGACTGAGTGGGAGCCCGAAGCGAGGGCGATAGTTTGGCTCACAGGAAAAATAGGAAGCGAACAGCGTCTTACCAGTTCTGGGTGTATGAAGCTCTCGGTGCTCCCGGAGTCAAAGAGGCATGGTGTGCTGTACCCGTTGATCTGGACCTCCGCCATCGAACTTCGTAGGTGCTTGGGGCGGGATTGATCCAGGGTGACTGCGCTGAGTTGCGGGCCGCGTGGTGAGTGCCCGGGGAAGTCGTATTCTTCAGATGAGCTTTCTGAGCATGCCGATGCAGATGGGTTGAGTAGATTAGGATTGTTTTCGTTGGAAAGACGGAGGTTGAGGGGGGACCTGATTGAGGTCGACAAAATTATGAGAGGTATGGACAGGGTGGATAGCAACAAGCTTTTCCCAAGAGTGGGGGTGTCAGTTACAAGGGGTCACGATTTCAAGGTGAGAGGGGGAAAGTTTAAGGGAGATGTGCGTGGGAAGTTTTTTACACAGAGGGTGGTGGGTGCCTGGAACGCTTTGCCAGCGGAGGTGGTAGAGGCGGGCACGGTAACATCATTTAAGATGCATCTGGACAGATATGAACGGGCAGGGAACAGAGGGAAGTAGATCCTTGGAAAATAGGCAACAGGTTTAGATAAAGGATCTGGATCAGCGCAGGCCGGGAGGGCCGAAGGGCCTGTTCCTGTGCTGTAATTTTCTTTGTTCTTTGTTCTAAAGGTCTGCAGGGCGGCTTAGTAACAAGTACCGAGTGTTCTGCATCCATCACTGGTAGAAATAGGCCAAAAATAAATCCTCCTGGGAGTCAGGCAGATGTGAGGGTGAAACCAGGAGAAATAGGGAGGCCGAGAAACCTTTGGGGATCAATCAATCGGCCCTTAATGAGCACAGGAGGATAGTGCCTCAGGTACCTTTACGATAACTGCCCACGACGGGTACTTACCGCTTAATTTCAGTCGACCTGAAAGGGACCGTCAGGAACAGAGAAACTAAGCACGGTAGCATTGTGGATAGCACAATCGCTTCACAGCTCCAGGGTCCCAGGTTCGATTCCCGGCTTGGGTCACTGTCTGTGCGGAGTCTGCACGTTCTCCCCGTGTCTGCGTGGGTTTCCTCCGGGTGCTCCGGTTTCCTCCCACAGTCCAAAGATATGTGGGTTAGGTGGATTGGCCGTGATAAATTGTCCTTAGTGTTCAAGAAGGTTGGGTGGGATTACTGGGTTACGGTGATAGGGTGTGGGCTTGGGTAGGATGCTCTTTGCAAGAGCTGGTGCAGATTCGATGGGCCGAATGGCCTCCTTCTGCACTGTAAACTCTATGAATTCTATGTTCATTGGCCTGTGCACTGTGACTATCTCCCTAGTCATGTCTTTTGAGAGAGAGAGAGCCTTAATGCCCTGTGGGCTTTATAGTGGTGGTGTCCTGTCTCGTGATTGGTTGTTCTGTGTCGTGTGTGTTGATTGGTTATCCTGTGTGTCAATCACTGCCTGTCTGCATCTCATGATATACATGAGTGGATATGATTTAGTGGGCAGCACGGTAGCATTGTGGATAGCACAATCGCTTCTCAGCTCCAGAGTCCCAGGTTCGATTCCGGCTTGGGTCACTGTCTGTGCGGAGTCTGCACATCCTCCCCGTGTGTGCGTGGGTTTCCTCCAGGTGCTCCGGTGTGCCCCCACAGTCCAAAGATGTGCAGGTTAGGTGGATTGGCCATGATAAATTGCCCGTAGTGTCCTAAAAAGTAAGGTTAAGGTTAAGGGGGGGGATTGTTGGGTTACGGGTACAGGGTGGATACGTGGGTTTGAGTAGGGTGATCATTGCTCGGCACAACATCGAGGGCCGAAGGGCCTGTTCTGTGCTGTACTGTTCTATGTTCTATGTCTTTCAAGTTATAACCAAGTGGATTTTAGCATACAGCTAAAAGCAATGTTTCACACCTTCACTGAAATTAACTCTCTTAGTAAGCAGCTGGAAAGGAAAGGATGTGGTTCAGGTGAAATGAAATGAAATGAAAATCTCTTTATTGTCACGAGTCGGCTTCAATGAAGTTACCGTGAAAAGCCCCTAGTCGCCACATTCCGGCGCCTGTTCGAGCAGGCTGGTACGGGAATCTGCTGAATTTGTTGACAATTCTAAGTGTGAAGTTCTGCCGATATCAAGTAAATTCAAGAAAATTGGAGACTATCAGTCTACAAGAAACATAATTTAAAGTCAAAATCAAAGTCAAAATGATGAGCTGGGGACACAATTGGAAAATAAAACTAGAAATAACAGGAACCAAACACCTCTATTGAAACCAAAGCTTTTTTGAATATCACAAAGGAACTTTGAACATCACAAAGAAAACAATATAATCAGAGACCCTGAGAGGTGAGGCCATGGTGAAAATGAATACTTAGTTGTATTAGAATGTTTAGATCAAAGATACTTTTTACAATCAAAGTGAAATAATAGTTACTTTACAATAAGGTCATAAAAACTTAATAACTGTTAGAAAGAGAATATAAACCCAGAGAGCAGAGCAGGAAATACCAGAATCAGAGCTCAGAGAGAAGGAGAGAAGGAACAAGAGAAGCAAGCAGATTCAGCTTATTGCCAGCTCGGTCATGGGAAAGATAAGACAGCAGCTGAGCTAAAACAGCTAATACATCTAAGGAGGACTAGAATTTAAACAGGAGGCAAAGTCAGCTCAGGCTCATAGCCGGCAGAGCCAGCTCTCATAGCTCAGTACATGGGATCGACAAGACGTAGCAACCGAGCTAACCAGCGAATACATAGAATTTACAGTGCAGAAGGAGGCCATTCGGCCCATCGAATCTGCACCGGCTCCTGGAAAGAGCACCCTACCCAAGGTTAACACCTCCACCCTATCCCCATAACCCAGTAACCCCACCCAACACTAAGGGCAATTTTGGACACTAAGGGCAATTTACCATGGCCAATCCACCTAACCCGCACATCTTTGGACTGTGGGAGGAAACCGGAGCACCCGGAGGAAACCCACGCACACACGGGGAGGATGTGCAGACAGTGACCCAAGCCAGAATCGAACCGGGGACCCTGGAGCTGTGAAGCAATTGTGCTATCCACAATGCTACCGTGCTGCCCACATCGAAAGAAGAACAGACTTTAAAGAAGATTGATTGTCAAGGTGGGCCTGAAGGTCCCTTCAACCAACTGGCAGGATCCTCTCTGTAAAGAAAGTGATTGCAGCTTTTAAAAGAAAAAATATAATAATAAAATAACTTAATTTAACCTGAAACAGTGGTTATTCCTAAGTCTACTTTACTTGCTTAGCAATGTGGGACCCAGGATCGATGCTACTAAGGGGTAAGTAGATTAAATCTTCGGTGAAGGTAATCCGGGGGATTACCGGGGGATAACTTGAAAATATAGTTTGACCTGAATAGTACCCACCGAAGCCTGCATCGGAGTCAGGGAGTGAGAATCCCTGTTCACCATTTAGAATGTCGGCCGTGTCATAATATCCACCAGACACACACACACTGATTGACAAACAGTCAGACCAATCAACACACACAACACAGCAGCCAATCACCAGTTAGAGCAACACTCACTATAAAGACAGAGGGCATCAGTTTTCCCGCTCATTCGGGATGCAGCCTCTCAGAAGGACAGAGCTCACAGCTTACAGCACCGATCCTCACCATGTGCTGAGTGCATAGACTGGTCAGGATAGGCATAGGTCTTTAGTTTAATCTAACATAGTGTCGACCCGCAGTGAAAGTATGTTCAACAGTTTCTAGCTTATTAAATAGTGTTGTACTATTTCAAGTGTTGGTAGTTTGTCTATGTTACTGCTGAGGTAGACGCAGTCTCAACAGATCCAGAGTACATCAGGCCCTTTTTGGTATAGGGGGAATTCTAAAAATAGTTGTGCTTTCAACAACAGAGCGCAGGAACATAATCAGTAAGGAACTAAGCATACGGAACAATAGATCAAGGGCGGTTATTTATGGCCCTCAGTTTAAAATGATTCATTGTGAGCGTCAGGAGACAACATGTCAGGGCTGTGGGGCATTTTGTAGCCCAATTGTTTTGACAGGGAGGAGTCATATGAAGCCCAGGCGACTGTCAGATACTGGGTATTCACAATGCTTTTGCAACCACAGCGATGGGGAGATACTGCGGCTCCCACGGAGATTTGGAGCATTCCGTGTTGCCACGATTGTTTTGTGAGAAATCCGGCAACTTTAATGATTAAAGTTTGCAACCACAGGGTAGATTTCGACACCGGGAAGTGTCAATGCCAAGTGGGATGGTCGATGAATGACAACGTGTAATTACCGCAAGGTTAATTTTGGCCGACGACAACGTGACTCTGACAGGCTGTGCAGGATTGTGGAGGAGTGACAGTCCCAATTAGTGAGGGAGTGTACATTCTGCATGATGTTGGAATGGCACAGGTTCACAGAGTTTGCTTTACCATATTTCGAGAGTGTATGACTGTAATGATACCGTGCCATGGGATAGATCGTACCCCCAAATCAATCGGACAAGGGAAGAAGGAATGTTGCACAAAGTTAGCGATTGACCCGGAATATGGATTTGGGAAATATATACATCAGAATAGACCAGTAGATGTGACAAAGGGTCCGGGGACAGGATTAAAGACCCAAGATGGTAAACAGGCTATAGCAGGGTGTGGTGAACGTATTATGGTAACCATTCACCACTGTACTACATTGTACTGCGCTGTTGCCCATGTGGGCTCCACCTATGGGCCATTGTACTGTACTACACCGATTGTATCATGTTGGTGCCCTTTTGGGCTCTGCCCCTGGTTCCGCCCCCTTGAGGGGAGGTATAAACAGCAGCTGCCCTGTAGGCGGCTTTCAGTACAGAGCAGTCGCAGGCAGGCACTGTTCCGGTTGATTAAAGCCACTGATCGCTTCTACTCTCTGTCTCGCGTGAATTGACGGTCGCATCAATTTAATCAACTACAAACCGCGATGGAATCAGCCCTCAAACCTGACCGACTGGAACTCGACCCACAGGCCGTGGGAGGCCAAAGGGATTTTTTCACACTGGCTGCGATGTTTCGAGGCCTACCTCGCCTCCTCCTCGCCCTCCGTCACCGACGATTGGAAGCTGAACCTCCTCCATGCCCGGGGGAGCCACCCAATCTCCGTACAACGCGAGGAAGCGACCACATACGCAGATGCTCTCGCGATGCTGAAGCGCCGATACGTGAGGCCAGTGAACGAGGTGTACGCGCGGCATCTCCTCACCACTCGCCGCCAACGTCCCGGGGAATCGCTGGAGGAGTACCTAGGCGACCTCAAAGTCCTCGTGCGGAGCTGCAATTACCGTCACAGCCTCTCAACATATGGAACTCGCCGTCCGGGACGCCTACGTCAGACTGCTCCTGCTCAAGAAGGGCGCCCTCGACCTAGAAAGACGGTAAAACTAGCCACCTCCCTAGAAGTAGCGTTCCAAAGCCTCAACGCTTTCCCGTCCGATCACGCGACCCCCTCGTCGGACCCTGACCAGAGACTACCCCAGGCCTGTGCCGCGCGGCTGCCCGCCCACCCCGGGGGGGGGAGCGGGGGGGGGGCTACCCTGCTATTTCTGCAGCCAGCACCAGCGCCCCAGGCTGCGCTGTCTGGCTCGGAACGCGAACTGCAGCGACTGCGGCAAGAAAGGACACTTTGCCAAAGTTTGCCTGGCCAGGTCCAAGTCCTCCAAATCGCAGGCCCGACCCTCGGACTCACAGGCCCGCAGACCCCGCAGTGTCACTGTGTGCCTGTCAGCTCTGCCCACCCTCCCCCCGCCTCCTGGACACGTCATCTGCCTCATGTTGTCCGTGGGGGCAGCCATCTTCAACTCCGCACGACATGTGCGACTCACGGGGGCCGCCATCTTGGCCACCATCTCCCACGCGGCCCACAATGTGCGACTCACGGGGGCCGCCATCTTGGCCACCATCTCCCACGCGGCCCACAATGTGCGACTCACGGGGGCCGCCATCTTGGCCACCATCTCCCACGCGGCCCACAATGTGCGACTCACGGGGGCCGCCATCTTGGCCACCATCTCCCACGCGGCCCACAATGTGCGACTCACGGGGGCCGCCATCTTGGCCACCATCTCCCACGCGGCCCACAATGTGCGACTCACGGGGGCCGCCATCTTGGCTACCGTCTCCCACGCGGCCCACAATGTGCGACTCACGGGGGCCGCCATCTTGGCTACCGTCTCCCACGCGGCCCACAATGTGCGACCCACGGGGGCCGCCATCTTGGCTACCGTCTCCCACGCGGCCCACCATGTGCGATTCATGGGGGTCGCCATCTTGGAAGCCATCTTCCTTGCCGCCCGACACATGCGGCCATCTTGGACGCCCTCTGCAACGCCGCTCGACACGTGGGAGAAAAGAACCGAATGGTTGTAGATTACAGCCAAACCATAAATCGGGACACGCACCTCGATGCGTACCCGCTTCCCCGGATAGCGGGCATGGTTAATCAGATCGCACTCAAACACTACAACTATGAGACATTATATCGTCCAGGGAAGCTAAACGAGCCTCCTGATGCCCTACCCCGCGGTACATGTGCCAACGCACAAGTGGACCGACTCCGGGCCCTCCACCAGGACCTCTGCCACCCGGGAGTCACTCATGACCGAGTGTTCTCCACGGTGGATCTGAAATCCGCGTACCACCAGCTCCCAACCCGCCCGGAGGACCGCCACTTCACGGCCTTTGAGGCAGACGGCCGCCTCTTCCACTTCCCCCGGGTCCCCTTCGGCGTCACCAACAGGGTCTCGGTCTTCCAAAGAACGATGGACCGAATGGTGGACCAGTACGGGATGCGGGCCACAGTTCCGTACCTGGACAACGATCTGCAGCCACGACCAGCAGGACCACGACGCTAACCTCCAGACGTTTCTCCAAACCGCCCAAGCCCTCAACCTCACTTATAACAAGGATGATGCAGGATCAATAACTCTCGAAGCGAGATTGAAGGACAATTAAAGGCTTTATTGAACAAGGGGCGCAATTCTCCGCACTCACGACGGTGCGGAGAATAGCGGGGTTCGTAAAATTTTACGGCCACGCTAGTCTGACGCCCTCCCGCTATTCTCCCCCCCCCCCCCCCCACGCCCGACTCCCGATACGAATCGCTGCGGCCGTTTTTTTACGGCCAGCAGCGATTCTCAGCTGGCCGATGGGCCGAGTTCCCAGCCCTTTACGGCTGTTTTTACGAACGGCAAACACACCTGGTCTGGCCGTTCGTAAAAACGGCCGTAAAGTCCCGATCTTGGCAACCATGGCACCGATTGGCACGGCAGTACCACGGCTGTGCCAAGGGTGCCATGGGCCCGCGATCGGTGCCCCCCGATCGCGGGCAGCGGGTCCGATGTCCCGCACTCTTTGTCCCTCCGCCACCCCGCTGTATCACTTCGCGGGGCAGCTGAGGGGCATCCCGGCCCGCGCATGCGCGGGTTTCGCGCAAATGCGCGATGACGTCATCCGCACATGCGCGGGTTGGAGGCGTCATGTGACGCGTCAGCCGGCGCAAACTCTGGCAAGCGGGCTTAACAAAATTCGTTAAGCCCACGATGCCGGAGTTTACGGCGGCGGCATGCTAGCCCCGACCGGGGACCAGAATCGGTATCTGGTCGGGAAGGGGGGGGCTGGCGTCAAACCCGCCCAGATTTGACGCCAGCCTTACGATTTTTCCCTCTCTGGGAGAATCGCGCCCAAGATGTTTCCCCCAGCAGCGCAGGTACAAAATGCAGCTGCTAGGGAGTCACACATTCTTATACTCCGCCTTACTGGGCGGAACCAGCAGGCAGGCTTCACCAATGATCTTGCTGTCTCAGGTACCTCCCACACCAATGGTCTTACAGCCTCAACCTGGGTACCGCAATACCCCGAATACCGACTAACACATTCACCCCCTGTTTAAAATAAGAGTCCGGCGGGGGTGGTGGTCTCGCGTTATACAGTGGTAGAGGTTGAGATTATGGCGGTTCCATCGGTGGTACAGTGTTTTGCCTTGTTACATGTCACAACTGTTTCCAGTATTTATTTACATGTACATATCAAAATGAAGCAGTTAGTCGATTGGGGGCCCTGGTCATCCTCTGTGAACGTCACAGTTTCGGCGATGATGCAGGCGCCCACTCGGGCAACCGTGGCTCCGGGAGCGTCTCCACGGCTTCGGCTTCTTCGGCAGCTTCATCACCCCTGGATGGGAGCGGTGGGAGGGCCGACCCCCCCTGGGAAGGGGGGCGGCAGTGGGGTGCGCCGGTAGGAGGGAGGGTGGGGGTGGTGGTGGGGGTGTGGGTGGGGATCCAGCGGGCGCCAAGTCCCGTAGGGAGACCGTGTCCTGTCGGCCGTCGGGGTACGCCAGGCGTACTGTCTACGCTAACGTAGGGTTAGCGTGAAGGGAGTGGACCCTCTCGACCAATGGGTCCGACTTGGGCGCCCGCACGTGTTTGCAGAGCAGGATGGATCCAGGAGTTGCCAGCCAGGTCGGGAGCGTGGTCCCGGGGGGAGGACCTAGAGAAGGCAAGGAGAGTTCATGAGGTATTTGGTTTGTTGTGGTACACAGCAGTGATCGGATTGAGTGGAGAGCATCCGGAAGGACCTCCTGCCATCGGGAGACTGGGAGATTCCTGGACCGTAGGGCCAGTAGGACGGTCTTCCAGACCGTACCGTTCTCCCTCTCTACCTGCCCGTTTCCCCGGAGGTTATAACTGGTCGTCCTGCTCGAGGCAATGCCCCTGCTGAGCAGGAATTGACGCAGTTCATTACTCATGAAGGAGGACCTCCTATCGCTGTGTATGTAGGTGGGGAAACCGAACACGGTAAAGATACTGTGGAGGGCTTTGATGACGGTGGCTGCGGTCATGTCGGGGCAGGGGATGGCGAATGGGAACCGGGAATACTCGTCAATCACATTCAGGAAGTACGTGTTGCGGTCAGTGGATGTGAGGGGCCTCTTGAAGTCCATACTGAGGCGTTCAAAGGGACGGGAAGCCTTTACCAGGTGCGCTTTCTCTGGCCTGTAGAAGTGCGGCTTGCACTCCGCGCAGATTCGGCAGTTCCTGGTGGCGGTCCTGACCTCCTCGATGGAGTAGGGCAGGTTGTGGGTCTTGATGAAATGGAAGAATCGAGTGACCCCCGGGTGGCAGAGGTCCTCGTGGAGGGCCCGGAGTCAGTCCACTTATGCGTTGGCACATGTGCCACGGGATGGGGCATCAGGAGGCTCGTTTAGCTTCCCTGGACGATATAATGTCTCATAGTTGTAGGTGGAGAGCTCGATCCTCCACCGTAAGATCTTATCGTTCTTTATCTTGCCCCGCTGTGCATTATCGAACTTGAAAGCAACCGACCGTTGGCCAGTGAGGAGCGTGAATCTCTGCCGGCCAGGTAATGCCTCCAGTGCTGCACAGCTTCTACCATGGCCTGGGCCTCCTTTTCAAAGGAGGAATGGCGGATTTCTGAAGCGTGGAGGGTGCGTGAGAAGAAGGCCACGGGCCTGCCCGTTTGGTTGAGGGTGGCCGCCAGAGCTAGGTCGGACGCGTCGCTCTCGACCTGGTATGGAAGGGAATCGTCGATGGCGTGCATCGTGGCCTTTGCGATGTCCGCTTTGATGCGGCTGAAGGCCTGGCGGGCCTCTGCCGACAGGGGAAAGCCCGTGGATTGAATTAGTGGGCGGGCCTTGTCCGCATAATTGGGGACCCACTGGGCGTATTATGAAAAAAATCCCAGGCAGCGTTTCAGGGCCTTGGAGCAGTGGGAGAGGGGAAACTCCATGAGGGGCCGCATGCGTTCAGGATCTGGGCCTATAACTCCATCATGCACTACGTAGCCGAGGATGGCGAGACGGTCGGTGCTGAACACGCATTTGTCCTTGTTGTAGGTTAGGTTAAGGATTTTTGCGGTTCGGAGGAATTTTTGGAGGTTGTTGTCGTGGTCCTGCTGGCCGTGGCCGCTGATGGTGACATTGTCGAGGTCTGGAAACGTGGCCCGCAAACCGTACCGGTCAACCATTCGGTCCATCTCCCGTTGGAAGACGGAGACCCCGTTTGTGACACCGAAGGGAACCCTCAGGAAGTGGTAGAGCCGCCCATCTGCTTCGAATGCAGTGTACTTGCGGCCGTCCGGGCGAATGGGGAGCTGGTGGTAGGCGGATTTGAGATCCATCGTGGAAAAGACCTTGTATTGTGCAATCTGATTGAATAAATCAGATATGCTGCGGGGGAGGGGGTACGCGTCGAGCTGCGTATACCTGTCTGACTATAATCGATGACCATCCTGTGCTTCTCCCCGGTCTTTACAACCACTACGTGAGCTCTCCAGGGGCTGTTGCTGGCCTCGATAATACCTTCCTTCAGTAGCCGCTGGACTTCCGACCTAAAGACGGTCCGGTCCTGGGCGCAGTACCCTCTGCTCCTGGTGGCAACGGGTTTGCAATCCGGGGTGAGGTTCGCACAAAGGGAAGGCGGGTCGACCTTGAGGGTCGCGAGGCTGCAGACAGTGAGGGGGGTTGGGAGGGGGGGGGGGGGGGTATTGGGCCGCCGAATTTAAAGGTTAAACTCTGGAGAATGCATTGGAAGTCTAACCCTAGGAGCCTGGCAGCGCAGAGGTGAGGAAGGACATAGAGTGGGAAATGTTTGAATTCCCTTCCCTGGACTGTGAGATTAGCTACGCAGAACCCCTTGATCTCTACAGAGTGAGACCCAGATGCCAGGGAGATTATTTGGTTAACTGGGTGGATGGGAAGAGAGCAGGGCCTTACCGTGTTGGGTTGTATGAAGCTCTCTATGGTCCAGGAGGCGATTAGGCAGGATGTCTCGTGTCCGTTGATGAGCACGGTCGTCGTCGCAGTCGAGAGAGTTCAGGGCCGAGACTGGTCCAGAGTCACCGAGGCGAGTCGTGGTAGAAGCTGAAGATTTTCCTCGGGCGCTGTGTGGTCATCCGAATCGGGGTCCTGAGACTCCAGCCAAGATGGCGGCGCCCGCTGCCTGCACGTGGCCCGCGGAGAGAGTTGTGGCGGTGGCCCCGGTTCGCCCCCGGAGACGGCGGCGGCCGCCCGGGCCTGGCATACCCCCACGAAATGGCCCTTTTTGCCACAGCCTTTGCAAGTGGAGGAGCGGGACGGGCAGCGTTGCCGGGGATGCTTGGCTTGCCCGCAGGAATAACAGCGGGTCCCCCCGGGGTTGCCTAGTAGCCGCGCGGCACAAGCTTGTGGGGGGATGGGTGGTGCATCGGGGTCGGCTGCGGGGGAGGGGGTCCACGCTGCCCAAGGAGCTGCCGCGCGGTCGGGAACGTACGCGCGGGCGTTTCGAGCGGCCACATCCAGGGAGCTAGCGAGGGCCCGTGCCTCCTTGAGGCCTCGTGTCTCTTTCCCCGGCAGCCGCTGACAGATTTGGGAGGACAGCAGACCTGCAACGATGCAAAAGGTTCTGTGTGGTCGCTGGCTGAAACGTGCGGGCAGTCACAGTTCCTACCTAGTACCAGGAGCGCAAGGTAGAATTCATCCAGCGATTCCCCCCGGGATATGTCGCCCCATCGCTAGCAGATGTCGGGCGTAGACCTGGTTTACTGGGCGAATATATTGTCCTTTCAACACGGCCATCGCGGGCTCGAAATCGTCCGCATCCTCGATGAGGGTGTAGATCTCTGGGCTCACCCTCGAGTGGAGGACCTTCACCTTCTGGTCCTCCGTGGGTGTAGTTGTGGCCGTCCTGAGGTACCCGTTGAAGCACGCCAGCCAGTGTTTGAAAGTTGCTGCTGAGTTTGTCGCGTGGGGTCT
The DNA here is from genome assembly GCF_902713615.1 of Scyliorhinus canicula. Lineage (NCBI taxonomy): Eukaryota > Metazoa > Chordata > Chondrichthyes > Carcharhiniformes > Scyliorhinidae > Scyliorhinus > Scyliorhinus canicula. The sequence continues at coordinate 219,082,738 of NC_052151.1, forward strand.
GAGTTGCAGACGCTCCGGCTTGATTCGGAGCTCCATTCTTTAAAAACTAGACAAATAAATTGATGCACGATCAATAACTCCCGAAGCGAGACTGTCGGACAATTGAAGGCTTTATTGGACTCGATGTTTCCCCCAGCAGCGCAGGTACAGAAATGCAGCTGCTCGGGAAACACAGACTCTTATACTCCGCCTTACTGGGCGGAACCAGCAGGCAGGCTTCACCAATGATCTTGCTGTCTCAGGTACCGCCCACACCGATGGTCTTACAGCCTCAACCTGGGTACCGTAATACCCCTAATACCCACTACCACAAAGGAGAAATGTGTTTTCCGGACTAGCCATTCTCGGCTATGTCGTGGAAAACAGAGTTCTGGGGCCCGACCTCGACCGTATGTGCCCCCTCCTGCAATTCCCCCTTCCCCACTGCCCCAAGGCCCTGAAAAGGTGCCCCGGGTTCTTTTCCTATTACGCCCAGTAGGTCCCCAACTACGCGGACAAAGCCCGCCCACTAATCAAAGCCACCATCTTTCCCCTGATGGCTGAGGCCCGCCTGGCCTTCAGCCGCATCAAGGCAGATATTGCGCGATGCACGCGGTGGACGAGTCCGTCCCCTTCCAGGTGGAGAGCGACGCGTCAGAGGTCGCTCTCGCTGCCACCCCTAACCAGTAGCATTTTTCTCGCGTACCCTCAACGCCTCCGAGATTCGAAACTCCTCAGTCGAAAAAGAAGCCCAAGCCACCGTGGAAACCGTGCGGCACTGGAGGCACTACCTCGCTGGTAGGAGGTTTACCCTCATCACCGACCAATGGTCGGTAGCCTTCATGTTTGCCAACTCACAGCGGGGCAAGATCAAGAACGATAAGATCTTGAAGTGGAGGATCGAACTCTCCACCTATGATTACGATATCGTGTATCGTCCTGGGAAGCTCAACAAGCCCCCAGATGCCCTGTCCCACGGCACATGCGCCAGCGCGCAAGGTGACCGACTCAGGCCGTCCACGATTACCTCCGCCACCCGGGGGTCACCCGGCTCCTCCATTACATCAAGGCCCGCAACCTGCCCTACTCCACCGAGGAGGTCAGAGCCATGACCAGGGACTGCCAAATCTACACGGAGTGTAAGCCGCACTTCTATCGACCGGATAAGGCCCACCTGGTCAAGGCATCCCGACCCTTTGGGCACATCAGTATTGACTTCAAAGGGCCCCTCTTCTCCAACAACCGCAACACGTATTTCCTCAACGTCGTTGACGAGTTCTCCCGTTTCCCCTTTGCAATCCCCTGCCCCGATATGACCGCGGCCACATCATTAAAGCCCTACATAGTATTTTCACCCTGTCCGGTTTCCCCACTTATGTCCACAGTGACCGGGGCTTCTCGTTTATGAGCGACGAGCTGCGTCAGTGCCTGCTCGGTAAGGGCATCGCCTCGAGCAGGACTACCAGCTACAACCCCCCGGGGAAACGGGCAGGTGGAGTGGGAGAACGCGACGGTAGGGAAGGCCGTCCTGCTGGCCCTACAATCCAGGAATCTCCCAGACTCTGACTGACAGGAGGTCCTCCCCAGCGCGCTCCACTCCATTAGGTCCCTCCTTTGCACAGCCACAAACAACCGACTCCATCCTACTCCACAAACATGTAAGGAGCCATAAGACCGACCCCCTGGTCAAGAGGGTCCAGCTCCTACACTCCAACCCCCAGTACGCATACGTAGAGCACCCAGACCGCCCACAGGATATGGTCTCCCTCCGGGACCTGGCACCCGCAGGATCTCCTACCATCACCCCACCTACCCCCCCCCCCCCCCCCCCCGACCTACACCGAACAGCGCCTCTGCCCCTACATGGCCTCTACATCCTCTCCTATACTCCCTCCCCCCTTCGCCGACCCACAGGAATGAAGCACCTGAAGACACGCCCCCAGAGTCCACGCCTGTGCCCGCTTCGACGAGTGCACCACCCATGTCCGCACCGACGAGTTCGAGACCCGTGCCCGCTACGTACCCAGAGCTGCGGCGATCGCAGCACGATCTGGGTGCCGGACAGACTGAACCTGTGAGCCATTCACCCCCGCCGGACTGCAATCTTTTAACAGGGGGTGAATGTGGTGAACGTATTTTAGTAACCATTCACCACTGTACTACAGTGTATCACACTGTTGCCCATGAGGGCTCCACCTATGGACCATTGTAATGTACTACATGGATTGTATCATGCTGTTGCCCATGTGGGCTCCACCTATGGACCATTGTAATGTACTACACGGATTGTATCATGCTGTTGCCCATGTGGGCTCCACCTATGGGCCATTGCACTGTACTACACTGATTGTATCATGTTGGTGCCCTTTTGGGCTCCGCCCCTGGCTCCCGCCCCCTTGAGGGGAGGTATAAAGAGCAGCTGCCCTGTAGGCGGCTCTCAGTGCTGACCAGTCGCAGGCAGGCACTGTTCAGGTCGATTAAAGCCACAGTTCACTTCAACTCTCTGTCTCGCATGAATTGATGGTCATGTCGAAGGGAAGAAATGTTTAGTTATGAGTGTCAAGAGATTACTACATTTGCTAGTACTGTGTGATGAAGCAGAGTGGGACGTCGCTGACTTGAAACCTGTTAGCAGCATAGATAGGAAACATGACAGAGTTCGAATGTCATGTTCCAAACTTACCTTTCATAAAAATCTTGTCATAATCAGAATGAAAGAAATTGAAGGGAAGGCAGTAGCAATATCCGAAATGTATCAGGGAAAGTTCCGACCAGATTGGACCACATTGCGAGCGAAAGAGGAGGCGTTTGAGATTCTTTGAATCTCACTCAGGGGTGCAATGATCGATGGAGGAGGCTTAACCGGCCTTAATTGGATGATGTATGTACGTGAGAAAAAATCCACGCCAGTAAAGAAAGATAAAAGAAAGAGATGGTGGCAAAGGAAATCCGGAAGTCCTGGAGAGGGTGTGTTGTTCCTCGTGACTTAATAAAGCTCGTAGTCTCAAATGTGGAGAAGGTGCTTTATTGTGAATTCGTTCTCTCTTCAGAGCTCTACCTACGGCTACCTCAAGTGCTACTAGCTGGTGTGTCTGTCCTGCTACAAGTTCTGCCTTCCGGGAAGTGTGTCCTCACTTCCTGTCCCGGTCTATTTATATGGCTCTCCCGTGCTCCCTCTAGTGTTTGCTCAGTTGTATTGCATCTAGTTAACTTGTGATCACCACAGAGGGCACTTCTGGAATATCCAAACAAGAATAGAAAACACAAATTTAAAAAAAACAGAAATAGGGCCCTGTCCAACTTAAACCTGCTCGTTTGACTTTTCAGATGGAGAGAGTGATACAGACCCATTTGTTTGGAAAGAGAAAAGAGGGAAATAAGAATCAGGGATGAAGATGGAATGGAAGTTATTAGGTCAAAGAGTAAAATAGATTGGAGAAAATGGGGGAGGGGGGCAACGATATTAATGGGGATTACAGTCATTAGTTTGGGAGTATTACAATGGCTAATTGCATTATGGAAATCAGGGCAGCACGGTAGCATTGTGGTTAGCACGATTGCTTCACAGCTCCAGGGTCCCAGGTTCGATTCCCGGCTGGGTCACTGTCTGCGCGGAGTCTGCACTTCCTCCCCGTGTGTGCGTGGGTTTCCTCCGGGTGCTCCGGTTTCCTCCCACAGTCCAAAGACGTGCAGGTTAGGTGGATTGGCCACGCTAAATCGCCCTTAAGTGTCCAAAATTGCCCTTAGTGTTGGGTGGGGTGACTGGGTTATGGGGATCGGGTGGAGGTGTTGACCTTGGGTAGGGTGCTCTTTCCAGGAGCCGGTGCAGACTCGATGGGCCGAATGGCCTCCTTCTGCACTGTAAATTCTATGATAATGGGATATGGAAAAATAGATACCAGATTGAATCACAGAGAACACATACTAAAAATAAGAATCAACAAATGTTTAAATAGAACGGAGGAAATCATTAATTTTCAGGACGTTCAGGAGACAGGACTTAACAGCAGTATGTTAGAATCAAGACAGAGCCCCAGTAACAACATGTTCAGTAAAATGTGGGGAGCACTTACAAACAGTCCGGGATACATACTGAACCTATGAGACAGATTGCAGATTATTTAAACAGTACGAGGGAAAGATTAATGATACTCAATGAGACCCCGAGAAATGGCAAATTCAGATAGGAAATGCATTACAGAACAGAGCCACTATTGGGAGAATGAAACAAAATGGATGGAATAAAAGGAAGCTTATGTGAATTAAAATCCAATCTCACAAGTTGGAACATCAGTGATGTGTGGGTGAATGGAGGAAGTATTGAGTTCACAAAGTAAAGACAGGGAAAGAACAGGTCCGGGTAAAAGCAATAATGGACAGACTGGACGGCCGGGATGAAGTCAGTATCATCAGGAATGTAACATGAATAGATAGAGGGACATGTGATGAGGTCATGAACAAAGAAGAACATAGAACATAGAACATAGAACAGTACAGCACAGAACAGGCCCTTCGGCCCTCGATGTTGTGCCGAGCAATGATCACCCTACTCAAACCCACGTATCCACCCTATACCCGTAACCCAACAACCCCCCCCCCCCACCTTACTTTTAAGGACACTACGGGAAATTTAGCATGGCCAATCCACCTAACCCGCACATCTTTGGACTGTGGGAGGAAACCGGAGCACCCGGAGGAAACCCACGCAGACACGGGGAGAGCGTGCAGACTCCGCACAGACAGTGTGACAAGAAGACATAACAGAAATTAGTTTTGAAGATCCAAATTCAAATAATAAGATTAATAAGGATAGAGAGAACAAAATGAGGATTTGGTGGACCAATTTAAAGGGACAATGGAAGAATGGATTGCATGGCCTGGCCTGTGCTACCCTGTTTACACAAGGACCAATGTGTCTGGTAACAAACCGGAGGATTAAAGCAACAGGTAGCACTAAACAATTCATTTCCATGGGTCCATTATGGAGAAGAATGGGGACGAGCAATAGATTGGGGAGCAAAGAAGCTTCAGGACAAACAGCGAGTATAGAAGGAATTATTGACATACCAGCGAAAAAACACAAATTAAGTAAATTGGGAATATTTCATAGTACAGGATGGAAGGTAGACATGGATGAAATGAAAAATGAAAATGGCTTATTGTCACGAGTCGGCTTCAAATGAAGTCACTGTGAAAAGCCCCTAGTCGCCACATTCTGCCGCCTGTTCGGGAGGCTGGTACGGGAATCGAACCGTGCTGCAGGCCTGCTTTAAAAGCCAGCGATTTAGCCCAGTGTGCTAAACCAGCCCGAAGGTTCAGGACATAGTAAAAGGGATGATGATGATGATGGAATTATTGCACGGGCGACAAAAGAGGGATGTCACCAACGGATGGAAGGGTTTGGCTACCCGCCCAGAGGATGCTGAAGGAGAAAGGATATGAGGTCCGTGTAAAGAACAACGTGTCATGTCGCAGTCTCTCAAAATGGACAACAACATGCGATGCCGCCGAAAGGAAATACAACGTTACAGAGCCGTTACACGAAGGAAAAATGGAAAAACCTCGTGAGACGAAGAGTAGCCGGAGGACTGAGTCAACTTGAGGCCTCTGATGGAAGTATAGGTCAAGCCGACAAGTTCATTGGATTTACTGAGGGAGCACTGATTGAAATATTAGTAAAACCCAACAACGTGGACACCTTGGATTGGATTGGATTGGATTGGACTGGTTTATTGTCACGTGTACCGAGGTACAGTGAAAAGTATTTTTCTGCGAGCAGCTCAACAGATCATTCAGTACATGGGAAGAAAAGGGAATTAAACAGAATTCAAGAAAATACATGAGAATACATAATAGGGCAACACAAGGTATACAATGTAACTACATAAGCATTGGCATCGGATGAAGCATACAGGGTGTAGTGTTAATGAGGACAGTCCATAAGAGGGTCATTTAGGAGTCTGGTGACAGTGGGGAAGAAGCTGCTTTTGAGTCTGTTCGTCCGTGTTCTCAGACTTCTGAATCTCCTGCCCGATGGAAGAAGTTGGAAAAGTGAGTAAGCCGGGTGGGAGGGATCCTTGATTATGCTGCCTGCTTTCCCCAGGCAGCGGGAGGTGTAGATGGAATCAATGGATGGGAGGCAGGTTCATGTGATGGACTGGGCGGTGTTCACAACTCTCTGAAGTTCCTTGCGGTCCTGGGCCGAGCAGTTGCCATACCAGGCTGTGATGCAGCCCGATAGGATGCTCTCTATAGTGCATCTGTAAAAGCTGGTAAGGGTTAATGTGGACATGCCGAATTTCCTTAGTTTCCGGAGGAAGTAAAGGCGCTGTTGTGCTTTCTTGGTGATAGCGTCGACATGAGTGGACCAGGATAGATTTTTGGTGATGTGCACCCCTAGGAATTTGAAACTGAATAGACAGTGGCATTGGCAAAATGGTTTGGCCACTTCTTGATCAAAAACACATTAAAGATAGTGACACCATGAAAGGTGAGACTAATAAGAGCGAAATACCACTGGAACAGGGAGATTAAAATTGCATCAATAGCTGGTGATCTCAGGGAATAGGGCTGTTGTTTAAATACCTGAGTACGGATCAGGAAAGGATATAAATTTATAGGAAAATTCAGGAAATGGAGGGAACCGAAGAAGGAGATTGAATTTCAATGGTGTTCATGGGGGGGATGCGATTAGAATAAAAGACAGTAGTCGGGCAAAACCGATATGTTTAAGACTAGAACACCTTGTAACGGGGCCAAATCTGATGAAACAATTAAATACCAGGTATGGGTCGCACAGAACAGAAATTGGAGGATCTACGTGGTATTTGGATAGGATCAGGAATGGACGATAGCAAAATGTTTTAAATTATGTAGAATTTTATGCTGCAAATGTCGCAATCAAATTGCTCAAAGAAAAGAGGGAAAAGTGACACATATTTGAGGAAAGTAAATGACAAAGCCAGGAAGAAATCTTCTCGATTTAGAAATAAACCGAAATATCAAATCATTGCTGAGGAGCGAAATCTCCGGTCACACGTCTCTAGCAAGGCATGTGCCCTGAGAGCCAACTGATGGGTGGTCTGAGGTCTCCACGAAATGTGTATTACACAATGGATTTATTGAGAGTCTCAACAGGTAACAAGTCACCACGAGGGACCCTACAGTTAAGAAAACAATGGCACATGGGAGACAAATTTCTTTTTCTGACCTAATGAAGCAAATGTATTCAAGCTCAATGTTTGCGAGGGAGAATATACAACCATTGTTTTAAACATAGTTGCCTTGAGGCATTATGATAGTTATTGAGAAATGTTGCGTATCTTATGTGGCATTGTTATGTTTGTATGTAAAAAAAAAAACGGCTTGACATATGTGATTAATGTATTTGAAATGAAAATGAAAATCGCTTATTGTCACGAGTAGGCTTCAATGAAGTTACTGTGAAAAGCCCCTAGTCGCCACATTCCGGCGCCTGTTCGGGGAGGCTGGTACGGGAATCGAACCGTGCTGCTGGCCTGCCTTGGTCTGCTTTCAAAGTGAGCTAAACCACCGATAGTCATAAATGTTAACTCAAATAGCACCCTGGTCAGATCAGGATCTGTACTGTCAATGTTATATTTTGTGTTTTATTAATGGAATTGTAACGGTTGTTGAAATAATTATGTAGGGCAGCACGGTGGCCTAGTGGTTAGCACAACCGCCTCACGGCGCTGAGGTCCCAGGTTCGATCCCGGTTCTGGGTCACTGTCTGCGTGCACATTCTCCCCGTGTCTGCGTGGGTTTCGCCCCCACAACCCAAAAACGTGCAGAGTAGGTGGATTGGCCACTCTAAATTGCCCCTTAATAGAAAAAATAATTGGGTAATCTAAATTTATTTTAAAAAAATAAGAAATAATTATGTAACGCAGTGACAGACAAACAGTTGTGTGATTAGTCGCTAGACAACATGCTGAGTTAAGGCTTACTTTTTGTAACTTTGTAGTTGACAACAGGGCGGCTTCGATGTTCATCTGGAAAATGATAAGATCATGGTTCGATGTGAGGAATGTGGATTCAATGTGGTTACTCCCCCACCTGCTGGATGTATTAAATGTTTCAGGGCTAGTAATAGGAAGGGGTTTTCAACTACCCCTGGGATACCCTGTGGTAACTGTCATCAAGGCAAGTACACACTTCCTGCTCTTTGGGACATGATAACAGAGGACAGGGATCTTAATGAAACATGGCCGTCAGTTTCAAGAGGATGCCGAGCGAATGGCCATGGACGTACTTGGTTGAGAGACAGATTGCAAACTCATGAGGGATAGAAGCGGGATCAAAGACGCCTTTTAGATTGATGAGGACTGGATGGTTAATACATGATATAATCATTTATGACACCTACCCTTATCTCATGAGACAAAGGGCAGCACGGTAGCATTGCGGATAGCACAATCGCTTCACAGCTCCAGGGTCCCAGGGTCGATTCCGGCTTGGGTCACTGTCTGTGCGGAGTCTGAACATCCTCCCCGTGTGTGCGTGGGTACACCTAACAACTTTCCTCCTGCGAGCCGTCTCGCAGGCTTTGCTAATTTACCATCGGAATGTTCCTGGATGTAAATAGCATGTGGGATGGCGGCCTAAGGGCTGCCTAACGAAAAATGAAAACAAATTTGAAAGAAAAGGTCGAATGGGTTGCGTATGGGCCGCTACGGGTACGATTTGAATGGGATCCCCGGGTAAGGCGTGCTGTGCCGTACCCGAGCTTGGCTGACCAAAGTGGGTTCTCAGACAGGGCGGGTCCTCAGTGCCGTTTGTCCACTGCCTGAGTAACCTGGAATAAACGGGCAAGAATGTGTTTACCGTGGGTTTGCAGCCTCTATTCACCGAATAGAGGGGCACCTAAAAAACAAGGGAGGAGCCAAGATGCTCCTTTTGAAAGTTGAGCTGGGCTTCAGATATTTCAGGCGATAAGGTGAGCTGGTCACAATCTTTTCAGATGAAAAGATCTGCAATCAAACCCTTAACATATTAACAAGGAAACAAACATAAACTCACAAACAAACATACGTGCAGGTTCCATCAGAAAGGACATCGTTTCCCTCAAGCGGTTCCTATTTTACATCATCTGGACACCTCACTTTTTCTCTGCCTCTGTGAACAGGGTCACAAAGGGGTTGCCGTATCGGGATTCAGACACCGTGTCGTCCTGCTCTCCCGGATCCCACACCCTTGTGTGGATCAGGCATGAAATTTTTGAATTATGTGACCGGGGGTCACTTTCGTCATTAAGTCTGTATGAATTGTCTCTGTGCCAGAGTGTTGGGTCCAAAAGTGAATGGGTATTGTCGGGGTAGTCGGGGTCGGGTGGTGGGTCTGGGTTTTTAATATAGGTGACTTCCATGGGGTCACTGGAGTCGGGGTCATAGTCGCTGCAGTGTGGGCTGTAGTGTGGTGTGCTGTGGCTGTCCTCAAAGTCAGTGTCAGTATCGCTGTCTCTGCCGCGGCAGCTTGTGGGCGTTTCGGGGCGTGGTCTGTCGTGGTCAGTGGGCGGAGTCGTGGGCGAGTCCGATGAAGAACTGGTCTGTGAGGGGGATGGTGGAAACGTGTCTCTAGTGGGTGTGGTGAGGTGTTCTGCTGCGTCTAGCAGGACATGGTGTGCATGGTTGGCCTGTGTTCCATATGCCTTCAGTTGGTTAATATGGAACGACGCGGTCTTTCCATTGGGATATTTTATCTTGTAAACTGAGGGGCTAATTTTATCCGAAATTGAATATGGGCCGGAATATTTTGGTGCCAAAAAACTGCTGGGGTTGTATACAGATAGCATTACCTGTTGCCCAACCTGGAATTCTGTGGGGTGTACGGTCTTATTAAAGCATGCTGTGCTTTGTCTACGCCGTTTCCCTAGCTGAACTGCGGCTGCGATCTGTGCAGACCTCACGGTCTCAACTAGGTCTTTAACTGCCTTTTCATGTGTGAGGGCCGTCACTTCGGGGCTTGTCATGTCCAGTCCTAAAAGGAATTCTGTACCTTTCATAGGGCGTCCGGTCATGAGCGTGTGTGGGGTGTATCCTGTGGAAGTTGAAACTGTATTTCTGATAAACATGAGTGCAAATGGGAGCACTGAATCCCATGTTGAGTTGTTTTCTTGAACCATTTTTCTAAGTGTGGATTTTAGGGTCCGATTCATGCGCTCTACAATCCCGCTGGACTGTGGGTGATACGCAATATGAAAGTTTTGTTTGATGCCGAATATGGTCAGGACGTTCTTCATGACACGTCCTGTGAAGTGAGATCCCTGGTCCGAATCTATACTTCTGGGTAAACCCCATCGCGTGAAGAAGTGGTGGGTCAGGATCTTTGCAGCTGTCTTAGCTGTATTCGTTCTTGAGGGGAATGCTTCTACCCATTTGGTAAAGGTATCGATGACCACCAGAACGTATTTATAGCCATTCCTACAAGGGGGCAATGGTCCTATAAAGTCGATCTGGAGGTTTGTCCAGGGGCCATTAACTGGTCGAGTATGCCGAAGCTGTGCCTTTTTAGAATACCTCTCCGGGTTATTCTGGGCGCAAATAAGGCAATTCTCAATGTAATGGGTTACATCGGTCCTTAGGTTAGGCCACCAACAGAGCTGCCTGAGTTGCCTCGTGGTCGTGTCGATTCCTTGATGTCCATGCCCGTCATGGAACAAGGCAATCATTTGGTTTCTATCCTGCTGCGGGACCACATAAAGCTGGTCCTTGATGATCACACCCTCATGTGTGGTCAGTGCGTGTCTAAACTTGTCAAACTGAGGCACAAAGTTGCCTTTGAAAATCTCCCTGAGATCCTCATCTTGCTTCTGTGCCTCTACTAAATCCTTAATATTGGTCTGTGAGACTTGAACTGCGCTCACAGGGGCGCTAGCTGGTGCGCTAGCTGGGGGTGTCCACAAGTGTCCTCGCCTGGAACCTGCCTTAGCCAGTGCGTTGGCTTTTACATTCCCAGGGGGGGATGACCTATGGTGGCTTCTAACTTTTATAATGCCGAAGGTTCTGTCCTTCGCTTTGTCTAAAATGTGGCGGAGTAAAGGGGCTGATGGAAGGGGTTTCCCGTCTGCGGAGACAAAACCTCGTGTCCTCCACAGGGGTAGAAAATCCGTTAAACTGTTGCAGACATATAGACTGTCCGAATATATGTCCGCCGGGCTGGGGAAAGAATCGGGGTGGTCCACTATATAAGCTATGGCCGCGAGCTCTGCTGCCTGCGCGCCGAAGTGACCTGGCAATTTTAAAGCTATCTCTTCGAGAGCGCGACCCTGCGCGTCCTCGACATAGATGCCGCATCCAGTGATACGCTCACCATCTAAAACTGTGGATGAACCGTCCATGTATATCCGTAGTGGGCCACACGTGTCTGTGTGTTGGGGGCTTTGTCTTGGGTTCCCTATCTTCCTGGGGGGTGTCTTCGCTATGAAGGGTCCTGTGTTGTGTAGGGGTGCTACAATTTCACATTTATGGGGCTGTCCTGGGTATTGGAGGTTGTCGGCTAAAAATGTGTGTGTCCGGGCCCGTTTAACCGTAATGTCCCGTCCTTGTAAAAGTAGTGTCCACCTAGCTGCCCTAATCTGGCTAACTGAACCGTCCTTCAGTCGACCGTCTAGGAGTAACTGTGTGGGGGTGTGCTCGGTCAAAATAGTGATGGGGTTGAGTCCGGTAACGTACGAGAAGTACTGAACTGCCCAGAAAACTGCAAGGAGGTGCCTCTCGCAGGCTGAGAATCCTTGCTCTATGGGGTCTAACAGTCGTGAGGCATAAGCCACTGGTCTTAGCTGCTCGTGCCGTTCCTGAAGTAACACGGCCGAGAGGGTCAGATCTGTGCTCGCTACCTCTATTGCATAGGGGGAAAGGTGGTCTGGGACTTGTAGCGCGGGTGCTGCGCTAAGGGCTTTCTTTAACTCTTCCACAGCCTCTGTATGCTGCGGAAGCCATTCCCAGGGGGCTCCTTTCTTAAGGAGGTCTGAGAGTGGGGCTGCCTTTGTCGCAAATCCGTCGATGTGGTTCCGACAATAACCAACCAGTCCTAAGAACGACCGGAGGGCTGAAACATTCTGGGGAAGGGGCAATTTGACAATCGAATCAATTCTTTTGAATTCGATCTCGCGTTTGCCGTGTGTGATGACTGTTCCCAAATACATCACTTTATTTTCCAAAATCTGGGCCTTTCTTGGGTTAACTTTACATCCAATTTCGGTTAAAAGTTCCAGGAGCTCGGCCAGAAGCGTAATGTGCTCCTCCTTTGTGTCTGTCTGCAGTAGTAGGTCGTCCACATACTGTACCAGACATTCGGGGCGGGAAAATTTTTCTAAACCATTCGCCAGCTGTCGGTGTAAAATGGAGGGGGAATTGTGGAATCCTTGTGGAAGGCATGTCCACGTATACTGCTGTGTTTTGAAAGTGAAGGCAAATTTGTACTGGCACGCCTTTGCCAATGGGATTGACCAGAAGCCGTTGCTAATGTCCAATACCGTGAAATATTTGGAGTTGAGTCCCTGTTTGAGCATGGTCTCGGGACTTGTTGCTACCGTGGGGGCTACTGCTGGGGTTACTTTATTGAGTTCCCGATAATCAATGGTCAGACGCCATGATCCGTCGGGCTTTCTCACTGGCCAAATAGGGGCATTATTGGTCGAGGCTACTGTTCTAAGCACACCTTGCTCCAATAAGCTACCTATCACTTTCTCTATTTCTCCCTCTGCTTCTAGGGGAAATCTGTATTGTTTCTGTGGTCGGGGGTCAGGTCCGGTAACGTGAATTTGTCCAGTCATTCTGCCACAGTCGTGCCGGTGACTGGCAAATGCTGTCCTGTGTTTGTGTAATACTGCCTTAACTTGTCTGTCCATGTTTAGTGTAGTCAGGTCAAATGAATAGTCTCCTACTGCGCTAATCCTATTAGCGTACTCTCCTACTGTGAGAGTAGCGGGTGCTCTGTCCGATCTTGCCATTCGCCAGACACACTGGTTAACTGGGTCGAACGACAGGCTATGTGCATTCATAAAATCTATCCCCAGGATGTGTTCTGCTGTCCGGGGAAGATTTATTAGAACGACGGGGTGTTTGGTGGAAATGTTCCCTAGCTGGATTGCTACGGGTGCTGTAATGTGTCCCTGCTGCGAGTGTCCTGTGAAACCGCTAAGTGTGATCCAAGCCCACTAGACCCCCAGTACCAGAACGCTTGCTGAAGGCTGCAGTACAAGACCAGGACGAAGGCCTCGTTCTCTGACCTTGCCTGTTCCTGTTAGATAAGTATTCTGTTCACTTAAGTCTAGTTATAGCTTAGTCTCTTAGTGTGTGCATGAGTATTTATTATAACTGTATAATAAATATTGATCGTTTGAACTTTACTAATCGGTGTATCGTCTTTATTACTTTGAACTTGACCTTGGAATACTTGTGACGTTGTCTATACGGCAACTGGCGACTCCAGAGCTGAATAATTACATACAACAGAGCCTAGTAGTGTTAAGCACACACATTCTATGAACACACACAGCTTATCGTTCGACCCAGTAAACCAGTGTGTCTGGCGAATGGCAAGAGCAGACAGAGCACCAGCCACCCTCACAGTAGGAGACTACGCTAATCGGATTAGCGCAGTGGGAGAGTACTCATTCGACCTGACTACACTCCACACCGACAGACAAATTAAAGCACTACTAAACAAACACAGGACAGCATTTGCAAGTCACCGTCATGACTGTGGCAGAATGACTGGACAAGTTCATGTTACCGGACAGGACCCCCGACCGCAAAAGCAATACAGATTTCCCCTTGAAGCAGAGGTGGAAATAGAAAAAGTTATAGGTAGCTTGTTGGACCAAGGTGTACTGAGAACGGTAGCCTCCACCAACAATGCCCCTATTTGGCCAGTAAGGAAGCCCGATGGATCATGGCGTCTGACCATCGATTATCGGGAACTCAATAAAGTAACCCCCGCAGTAGCCCCAACGGTAGCTACTAGTCCCGAGACCATGCTCAAGCAGGGTCTCAACGCCAAGTACTTCACGGTATTGGATATCAGTAACGGATTCTGGTCCATACCATTGGCAAAAGCGTGCCAATACAAATTCGCATTCACTTTTAAAACTCAGCAGTATACGTGGACATGCCTCCCACAGGGATTCCACAATTCCCCCTCCATTTTCCACCGACAGCTGGCAAGTGGACTAGAAAAATTTTCCCGCCCCGAATGTCTGGTACAGTATGTAGACGACCTACTACTGCAGACAGACACAAAGGCAGAGCACATTTCGCTTCTGGCCGAACTCCTGGAATTGTTGACTTCAATTGGATGTAAAGTTAACCCCAGAAAGGCCCAGATATTGGAAAGTAAAGTGATGTATTTGGGAACAGTCATCACGCACGGCAAACGCGAGATCGAATTCAAAAGAATTGATTCGATCGTCAAATTGCCCCTTCCCCAGAATGTTTCAGCCCTCCGGTCGTTTTTAGGACTGGTTGGTTATTGTCGGAACCACATAGACGGATTCGCGACAAAAGCCGCCCCACTTTCAGACCTCCTTAAGAAAGGAGCCCCCTGGGAATGGCTTCCGCAGCATACAGAGGCTGTGGAAGAGTTAAAACGAGCCCTTAGTGCAGCACCCGCGCTGCTAGTCCCAGACCAACTTTCCCCGTACGCAATCGAGGTAGCTAGCACAGATCTGACCCTCTCGGCCGTGTTGCTTCAGGAACGGCACGAGCAGCTAAGACCAGTGGCTTATGCCTCCCGACTGTTAGACCCAGTTGAACAAGGATTTTCAGCCTGTGAGAGGCACCTCCTTGCTGTCTTCTGGGCAGTACAGTATTTCTCATACATTACCGGACTAAACCCCATCACCATTCTAACCGAACATACACCCACACAGCTACTACTAGACGGTCGACTGAAGGACGGTTCAGTTAGCCAGATTAGGGCAGCTAGGCGGACCCTACTTTTACAAGGACGGGACATTACTGTAAAACGGACACGCACACACACATATTTAGCAGACAACCTCCAATACCCCGGACAGCCCCATGACTGTGAAATTGTAGCTCCCCTGCATAACACAGGCCCCTTCATAGCAAAAACACCCCCCAGGAAGCTAGGAAACCCAGCACAAGGCACCCCACACACACACACGTGTGGACCCCTCAAGATATACGTGGACGGTTCATCCACAGTTTTAAATGGTGAGCGTATCACAGGATGCGGCATCTATGTAGAGGACGCGCAGGGGCGCGCTCTCGAGGAAATAGCACTGAAGTTACCTGGTCACTTAGGCGCGCAGGCAGCAGAGCTAGCAGCCATAGCGTATATAGTGGACCACCCCGCTTCTTTCCCCAGCCCAGCAGACATATATTCAGACAGCTTATATGTATGCAACAGTCTAACAGATTTTCTGCCCCTGTGGAGGACAAGAGGTTTTGTCTCCGCAGACGGAAAACCCCTTCCATCAGCCCCCTTACTCCAGCATATCCTAGAGAAAGCGAAGGACAGGACCTTCGGCATAATAAAAGTTCGCAGCCACCATAGGTCATCACCCCCTGGGAATGTAAAAGCCGACGCATTGGCTAAGGCAGGTTCCAGGAGAGGACACTTATGGACCCCCCCAGCTAGCGCACCAGCTAGCGCCCCTGTGAGCGCAGTACAAGTCTCACAAACAGAGGTTAAAGATCTCGTAGCAGCACAGAAACAGGACGGAGACCTCAGGGAGGTTTTCAAGGGAAACTTTGTGCCTGCGTACGAACACTTTAAACACGCACTGACCACACATGAGGGTGTGATCATTAAGGATCAACTTTATGTGGTCCCACAGCAGGATAGAAATGCAATGATCGCTTTATTTCACGACAACCACGGACACCAAGGAATTGATTCAACCACGAGGCACCTCAGGCAACTCTATTGGTGGCCTAATCTCAGGACAGATGTCACACACTATATAGAGAATTGCCTGATTTGTGCTCAGAATAACCCGGAGCGGTATTCTAAGAAAGCACAACTTCGGCATACTCGCCCAGTTAACGGCCCTTGGACAAACCTCCAGATCGATTTTATAGGTCCATTGACCCCTTGTCGGAATGGCTATAAGTATGTTCTGCTGGTGATAGATACCTTTACAAAATGGGTAGAGGCATTTCCATCACGTACAAACACAGCTAAGACAGCTGCAAAGATCCTGACCCACCACATCTTCACGAGATGGGGTTTACCCCGAAGTATCGATTCGGACCAGGGATCTCACTTTACAGGACGGGTCATGAGGAACGTCCTGACAATATTCGGTATAAAACAAAACTTCCATATTGCGTATCATCCACAGTCCAGCGGGATTGTGGAGCGCATGAATCGGACCCTAAAAACGACCCTCAGGAAAATGGTTCAGGAGAACAATTCCACATGGGATTCAGTGCTCCCATTTGCACTTATGTTCATAAGGAACACTGTCTCCACATCTACAGGATACACACCACATACACTCATGACCGGACGCCCTATGAAAGGTACAGAATTCCTTTTAGGACTGGACATGACAAGCCCCGAAGTGACGGCCCTCACACATGAAAAGGCAGTTAAAGACTTGGTTGAGACTGTGAGGTCTGCACAGATTGCAGCCGCAGTCCAGCTAGGGAAACGCCAACAGCAACGCACTGCCTGTTTCAATAAGACCGTACACACCACAGAATTCCAGGTTGGGCAACAGGTAATGTTATCTGTTTATAACCCCAGCAGTTTTTTGGCTCCAAAATATTCTGGCCCTTACTCAATTTCGGACAAAATTAGCCCCTCCGTTTACAGGATAAAGTATCCTAATGGGAAGACCGCGTGGTTCCATATCAACCAGTTAAAGGCATATGGAACACAGGCCAACCATGCTCACCATGTCCTGCTGGATGCAGCAGAACACTTCACCCCGCCCACCAGAGACACTTTTCCACCATTCCCCTCACAGACCAGTTCATCAACGGACTCACACACGACTCCGCCCCCAGACCACAACAGACCACGCCCCGACACGCCCACAAGCTGCCACAGCAGAGACAGTAGGACAGACACTGACTCTGAAGACAGCGACAGCACACAGCCATACAGCCCACACTGCACCAACTACGACCCCGACTCCAGTGACCCCATGGAAGTCACTTACCTTAAAAACCCAGAACCACCACCCGACCCCGACTACCCCGACAACACACTCGACACTACACAATGGCACAGGGACAATTCCTACAGACTTGTCCGCAATGACGAGAGTGACCCCCGGTCACACAATTCCAAAATAGCATGCCTGATCCACACAAGGGTGTGGGATCCGGGAGAGCAGGACGACGCAATGTCTGAATCCCGACACGGCAACCCCTTTGTGACCCTGTTCACAGAGGCAGAATCAAAGTGAGGTGTCCAGATGATGTAAGATAGGAATCGTTTGAGGGAAACGATGTCCTTTCTGATGGAACCTGCACGTATGTTTGTCTTCGTTTTATGTTTGTTTCGTTTTCAGTAAAGTAAATGGTTCAGCTGGAGGATGGACATCTTCTTTTCAGCTGAAAAGATTGTGACCACCTCACATACACGTTAGTTTGTCCGCAGATACCTTTGAGAACTTCGGTTTGATTGGAGATCTTTTCCAAAGTTGTAAGGCCACACGCCAAATAGCTTGTCCGCAGATATCTCTGAGAACTTCAGTGATGTCCTCAGTTGGAGCATCTTGGCTCCCTTGGTTTTTTTTTAGGTGCCCCTCTATTCGACGGAATAGAGGCTGCAAGTCATGGTAAATACATTCATACCTGTTTTTCTTTCCAGGTTACTCAGGCAGTGGACAAACGGCACTGAGGACCCGCCCTGTCTGAGAACCAACCCTTGGTCAGCCAAGCTCGGGTATGGCACAGCACGCCCTACCCGGGGATTCCATCCAACTCGTACCCGTCGCGGCCCATACGCAACTCATTCGGATGTTTGTTTCAAAGTTTGTTTTCATTTTACGTTAGGTAGCCCTTCGGCCGCCATCCCACATGCTATTTACATCCGGGAACATTCGGATGGTAAATCAGCAAAGCCTGCGAGACGGCTCGCAGAAGGAAGGATTGTTAGGTGTATGCTGGTCTTTAAATTCGCTTTTTGAAAAAAAAAATGAGGGGAGTCACAGGGTGTGACTTAGCCAGTCATTTTAAAGGGTCAATTGGGTTTTGAAAGACAGATGCACTAACAAGTAAAGGTCTTAAACTGTGTATTGACAGATACTGTGCTTGATCCCAAAGGTTTCAAAGGTCGAGACAGAGGTCGAAGCCAGGATTGTCAATACCGGAGGAAGAAGGAAGAGAAAGAAGAAGAACAGCAAAATGATGGAAACCCACCTATTGTTTCTAAATGTTATGTGTATATGTGTGGAAACAAGACACGTTTCCCCCACAACCCCCACCGTAAATGTTTCAATTACAGCAAACCCCCAGTGCTCAGCTCTGATCAGCGAGGTTCAGACCTGGTGCACTAAATTCATGACGTGGTACTCCATGTCCTATATAATCGAATCACTGTTGGTGATCGCGATCCTCATCATACTAGTACAGACCCTCAGGTTGAGGAAATGGAAGAGGAGAGCCTCTCGTTCCAACACCTCACCCATCTATAGAGTTCAATCCCCCATCTTCGGATTCCACCAAACCCCTCAACCCCTCACTGATTACAACACTCTGTAAATAAAAGTTCAGCCATGTATTATATTGTTCCATACTCGACTGCCGAGTTGGGAAGTGTGATGTTGTGGTGTGAATGGTTAAGATTTTAGAGTGATGAAATGTTAAGTTAAGGTTAAGGTTAATAGTGATAGGTAGAGGTTCCCAGTTGTAGTAATGCATGTCCCTTTGACATAGGGCCAAGTAGAAATGTTAGTTAAAAATTTTTCTCTTCTTCCCATAGTTTAAGATAGAGTAGAACAGGAACTGGCAAGAGGTTAGAACACAAGGAAGGCAACGTACATAGGTGATCCTTCACAATAGTATGATTGTGAGGATCACAAGGAGGGAATGTAGCCATGCTGGCCACGCAAAATGGACACTGAGCCAAACTAAAATGGAAGACAGAAGGAAAAGCCTGTTTAGTGAGAACAGACAGCCTGCTCTCAACTAATTAGCATTTTGCAAGCAGCAAAACAGTTTCTGGCCAGGTGCAAGATCTCCAAGCCAAAGGTGTTAATGGCAAAACGCTTAGCATTCTGATGAGGCAGCCCAGATCCAGGCACAAACAATGGCAACATTTCCATCTCAATGTAACACTTAATTGGTTGTGCAGACAGGATGGCACCAGAGTAACGAATATCGAAACCACCCCCCAACATCGAGGGAAGCCCCCGCATTGGAGGATTTCGAAGGTAACCGTTTGGAAACGCTCCAATCGGTACCGAAAGGTAGAGCCCGCCTAGAAGGGGGCAAGGACATTAGAGAGGGGTATAAAGGCAAATTCCCCACATAGCCCGGTCTGTTAAACTCGTGCTCCGGCCCTGATAGACATCTTGCATCCTGACTCCAGCCGTTGAGCACCAGCCGCCGAAACCGTAAGTTCAACGCTCGCTACGCGATCCAAAGGTGACAAGGTTACACTATAACACACACCATTTTGACATTAAAATCTTTTAGAAAATGGCCGAGCCAGATAAGGATAGAGTCAAAAGGGGTAACCTGAACATGCCATTAACTTGACCCAAAGATGACCCGGGTCGAGACTGAAAGAATCATTAAAAAAGACATAAATCTGAAAGGTTACTGACGAAGACACAGACAAATTTATTACATGTCAAGCAAAGTGAGAAAGTTAAAAGTAAGCAAGGACGAGCTGGTGGAATGAAGCAGCGCTGTTGCAAAGGTGCCATTCTTCTAACCAATAAAAACTAGCCTTCAACTATCGGTTCAAACAGCAGAAGTGTGTCATTAGTAAAGGTCGGGCTGCACAGATTGCGTTAAAAAGTGAAGAGAAAGAGTATATTCCTCGGTGACAGGACGAGCATCTGAAGACCGAGCAACCCAGAGAAGCAAACAGAAGACAAAAAGTTAAAGAAAAAACGATTGACAAGATAGACTTGAAAGTTTTACAACTGGTCCGAACGAGAAAAGATCTTTCTTACCTTTCTGCAAAAGTCGTTTTTATCTTTTTTAACTTGAAAAGAAAGTTAAGTTTAAATTGATAATCTGAAAGAGTGGTTATTATTATTATTAGAAAGGTTACTTTATTCTACTTAGCAAGCCGGAGCCGTGTGTAAGCTACTAAGTGGTAAGTAGATAAAATTCTTCTCTGAAGATACGGGTTATGCCGGGGGATAACTTGAAACACTGGTTTAACCTGAATAACACCCACCTTTAGAATATCTTGACCATTTTAAGAATAGTGGTGAGGTTTCAGCTTAAACCCTCACTTCCACCCTATCCCCGCAACCCAATAACCCCTCCTCACCTTTTTTTTTGGTCACTAAGGGCAATTTATCATGACCAATCCACCTAACACGCACGTCTTTGGACTGTGGGAGGAAACCGGGGCACCCGGAGGAAACCCACGCACACACAGGGAGAACGTGCAGACTCCGCACAGACAGTGACCCAGTGGGGAATCGAACCTGAGACCCTGGCTCTGTGAAGCCACAGTACTAACCACTAGTGGTACCGTGCTGCCCTAAATTATCTCGGTTAATTAACAAATTAATTAATGCTCTGCCCCCCCACCAGCCCAGAGAACCACCTCACCCATAACCAGCAAGTCGGTTTCCCTGCTCAGCTTTTGATACTTATCATCGAGATCAAGATAATATGTGCTCTTATTTATAGTTTTCTTCTTACTCGCTAATTAGCCAAAATTTCTACTTCACCACAACCTTTTTGGATGAATCGTCTCCCCCTTTCCATTTTCCCTTTCTCATCTGGGGGTGTCTCCTATGAGGTTTTGTGTCTTGCCATTCCTGCAAGCCTATCATCTGATCAGAGCTGGTGGTAGAACCTACAGATACTCCATTCTCTACTCAGGGAGGAACAGAAGGTGTAACTGCTTCTTCATCACCCAATCCAGCAACACCTCCCACTCCGCATCCAGCAATATCTCCCTCACCCCATCCAGCAACATCTCCCCCACCCCATCCAGCAACATCTCCCTCAACCCATCCAGCAACATGTCCCTCTCCCCATCCAGCAATATCTCCCATTCCCCATACAGCAACATCTCCCTCAACCCATCCAGCAATATCTCCCATTCCCCATACAGCAACATCTCCCTCACCCCATCCAGCAACATCTCCCTCTCCCCACCCAGCAACATCTCCCTCACCCCATCCAGCAATATCTCCCTCACCCCATCGAGCAACATCTCCCTCACCCCATCCAGCAACATCTCCCTCACCCCATCCAGCAATATCTACCTCACCCCATCCAGCAACATCTCCCCCACTCCATCCAGCAACATCTCCCTCACCCCATCCAGCAACATCTCCCCCACCCCATCCAGCAACATCTCCCCTACCCCATCCAGCAACATCTCCCCCACCCCATCCAGCAACACCTCCCTCACCCCATCCAGCAACATCTCCCTCACCCCATCCAGCAACATCTCCCTCACCCCATCCAGCAACATCTCCCTCACCCCATCCAGCAACACCTCCCTCTCCCCATCCAGCAACATCTCCCTCTCCCCATCCAGCAACATCTCCCTCACCCCATCCAGCAACATCTCCCTCTCCCCATCCAGCAACATCTCCCTCACCCCATCCAGCAACATCTCCCCCACCCCATCCAGCAACATCTCCCCCACCCCATCCAGCAACATCTCCCTCACCCCATCCAGCAACATCTCCCTCACCCCATCCAGCAACATCTCCCTCTCCCCATCCAGCAACATCTCCCTCACCCCATCCAGCAACATCTCCCCCACCCCATCCAGCAACATCTCCCCCACCCCATCCAGCAACATCTCCCTCACCCCATCCAGCAACATCTCCCCCACCCCACCCAGCAACATCTCCCCCACCCCATCCAGCAACATCTCCCCCACCCCATCCAGCAACATCTCCCTCACCCCATCCAGCAACATCTCCCTCACCCCATCCAGCAACATCCCCCTCTCCCCATCCAGCAACATCTCCCCCACCCCATCCAGCAACATCTCCCCCACCCCATCCAGCAACACCTCCCTCTCACCATCCAGCAACATCTCCCCCACCCCATCCAGCAACATCTCCCCCACCCCATCCAGCAACATCTCCCTCACCCCATCCAGCAACATCTCCCTCTCCCCATCCAGCAACATCTCCCTCACCCCATCCAGCAACATCTCCCTCTCCCCATCCAGCAATATCTCCCCACCCCATCCAGCAACATCTCCCTCACCCCATCCAGCAACATCTCCCCCACCCCATCCAGCAACATCTCCCTCACCCCATCCAGCAACATCTCCCTCACCCCATCCAGCAACATCTCCCTCACCCCATCCAGCAACATCTCCCTCACCCCATCCAGCAACATCTCCCCCACCCCATCCAGCAACATCTCCGTCTCCTCATCCAGCAACATCTCCCTCATCCCATCCAGCAATATCTCCCTCTCCCCACCCAGCAATATCTCCCTCACCCCATCCAGCAACATCTCCCTCATCCCATCCAGCAACATCTCCCCCACCCCATCCAGCAACATCTCCCTCACCCCATCCAGCAACATCTCCCTCACCCCATCCAGCAACATCTCCCTCATCCCATCCTGCAACATCTCCCTCACCCCATCCAGCAACATCTCCCTCACCCCATCCAGCAACATCTCCCTCTCCCCATCCAGCAACATCTCCCCCACCCCATCCAGCAACATCTCCCTCACCCCATCCAGCAACATCTCCCTCACCCCATCCAGCAACATCTCCCTCATCCCATCCAGCAACATCTCCCTCACCCTATCCAGCAACATCTCCCCCACCCCATCCAGCAACATCTCCCTCACCCCATCCAGCAACATCTCCCCCACCCCATCCAGCAACATCTCCCTTTCCCCATCCAGCAACATCTCCCCACCCCATCCAGCAACATCTCCCTCAACCCATCCAGCAATATCTCCCATTCCCCATCCAGCAACATCTCCCCCACCCCATCCAGCAACATCTCCCCCACCCCATCCAGCAACATCTCCCTTTCCCCATCCAGCAACATCTCCCTCACCCCATCCAGCAACATCTCCCCCACCCCATCCAGCAACATCTCCCTCACCCCATCCAGCAACATCTCCCTCACCCCATCCAGCAACATCTCCCTCACCCCATCCAGCAACATCTCCCTCACCCCATCCAGCAACATCTCCCTCTCCCCATCCAGCAACATCTCCCTTTCCCCATCCAGCAACATCTCCCTCTCCCCACCCAGCAACATCTCCCTCAACCCATCCAGCAACATCTCCCTCTCCCCATACAGCAACATCTCCCTCACCCCATCCAGCAACATCTCCCTCTCCCCACCCAGCAACATCTCCCTCATCCCATCCAGCAACATCTCCCCCACCCCATCCAGCAACATCTCCCCCACCCCATCCAGCAATATCTCCCTCACCCCATCCAGCAACATCTCCCTCACCCCATCCAGCAACAATGGCAGCAGGGTAGCATGGTGGTTAGCATAAAGGCTTCACAGCTCCAGGGTCCCAGGT
>NC_052151.1:219106879-219133802 GCF_902713615.1 Scyliorhinus canicula
CTGTGTGTGTGTGAGTGTGACTGAGAGGGTGTGTGAGTGAGTGTGTGTGACTGAGAGTGAGTGTGTGTGTGTGACTGAGAGTTCGTGTTGAGAGTGAGTATATGAGTGAGTGAGTGTGTGTGTGTGAGTGTGACTGAGAGTGGGTGTGTATGAGTGTGTGTGCGTGAGTGAGTGTGTGCATGAGAGTGAGTGTGTGCATGAGAGAGTGAGTGTGTGAGAGAGAGTGTGCGTGAGAGAGAGTGTGCGTGAGTGAGTGTGTGAGTGAGTGAGTGAGTGTGTGTGAGTGTGTGTGTGAGTGTGTGTGAGTGTGTGTGTGTGTGTGAGAGAGTGAGTGTGTGTGAGTGAGTGTGTGTTACTGAGAGTGTGTGTGTGTGTGTGAGAGTGAGTGTGAGAGTGAGTGTGGGTGTGAGTGTGTGAGAGAGTGAGCATGTGAGAGTGAGCGTGTGATGTGTGAGTGAGAGTGGGTATATTTGTGAGTGTGTGAGTGTGAGTGTGTGACTGTGTGTGTGAGTGTGTGACTGTGTGTGTGAGTGTGTGTGTGAGTGAAAGTGAGCCTGTGAGAGTGTGTGTGAGTGTGTGAGTGAGAGTGGGTGTGTGTGAGTGTGTGTGAGAGTTAGTGTATGTGTGAGCGTGTGAGTGAGAGTGTGTATGTGTGTGAGTGTATCTGTGTGTGTGTGAGTGTGACTGAGAGGGTGCGTGAGTGAGTGTGTGTGACTGAGAGTGAGTGTGTGTTTGTGACTGAGAGTTCGTGTTGAGAGTGAGTATATGAGTGAGTGAGTGTGTGTGTGTGAGTGTGACTGAGAGTGGGTGTGTATGAGTGTGTGTGCGTGAGTGAGTGTGTGCATGAGAGTGAGTGTGTGCATGAGAGAGTGAGTGTGTGAGAGAGAGTGTGCGTGAGAGAGAGTGTGCGTGAGTGAGTGAGTGTGTGAGTGAGAGTGAATGTGTGCGTGAGAGAGTGAGTGTGTGTGAGTGTGTGTGTGTGAGTGTGTGTGAGTGTGTGTGTGTGTGAGAGAGTGAGTGTGTGTGGGTGAGTGTGTGTGACTGAGAGTGTGTGAGTGAGTGTGTTGAGTGAGTGTGTGTGAGTGAGCGTGCGTGAGTGTGTGTGAGACTGAGAGTGAGTTTGTGAGTGAGTGTGTGTGACTGAGAGTGTGTGAGTGTGTGTGTCTGTGAGTGAGTGAATGTGTGTCTGTGAGTGTGCGTGCGAGAGAGTGAGTGTGAGTGAGTGTGTGTGACTGAGAGTGAGTCTGTGTGTGTGAGAGTGAGTGCGCGTGACTGCGAGTGAGAGTGCGTGACTGCGAGTGAGAGTGTGTGTGAGTGAGTGAGTGTATGTGACTGAGAGTGAGTGTGCGTGACTGCGAGTGAGAGAGTGTGTGAGAGTGTGTGTATGTGAGTGTGAGTTGAGTGAGAGAGTGTGTGAGTGTGTCTGACTGAGAGTGAGTGTGCGTGACTGCGAGTGAGAGTGAAAGTGTGTGAGAGTGAGTGCAAGTGTGTGCGTGGTTGTGAGTGAGTGTGTTTCTGTGGGAGAGTGAGTGTGTATGTGAGTATGAGTTGAGTGAGAGTGTGTCAGAGTGAGTGTGTATGTGAGTGAGTGTGAGTGAGAGTGTGTGAGAGTGAGTGTGTATGTGAGTGTGAGTTGAGTGAGAGAGAGTGTGTGAGAGTGAGTGTGTATGTGAGTGTGAGTGAGAGTGTGTGAGTGAGTGTGTATGTGAGTGTGAGTTGAGTGAGAGAGAGTGTGTGAGAGTGTGTGTATGTGGGTGTGAGTGAGAGTGTGTGAGAGTGAGTGTGTATGTGAGTGTGAATTGAGTGAGAGAGTGTGTGAGAGTGAGTGTGTATGTGAGTGAGTGTATCTGTGTGTGTGAGAGGGTGTGTGAGTGAGTGTGTGTGAGTGAGAGTGAGTGTGTGTGTGACTGAGAGTTCGTGTGTGAGAGTGAGTATGTGCGTGAGTGAGTGTGTGCATGAGAGTGTGTGTGTGCATGAGAGAGTGAGTGTGTGAGAGAGAGTGTGTGTGTGAGACTGAGAGTGAGTTTGTGAGTGAGTGTGTGTGACTGAGAGTGTGTGTGTGTGTGTCTGTGAGTGAGTGAATGTGTGTCTGTGAGTGTGCATGCGAGAGAGTGAGTGTGAGTGAGTGTGTGTGACTGAGAGTGAGTCTGTGTGTGTGAGAGTGAGTGTGCGTGACTGCGAGTGAGAGTGAGTGTGTGAGTGAGTGAGTGTATGTGACTGAGAGTGAGTGTGCGTGACTGCGAGTGAGAGTGAGTGTGTGAGAGTGTGTGTATGTGAGTGTGAGTTGAGTGAGAGAGTGTGTGAGTGTGTCTGACTGAGAGTGAGTGTGTGTGACTGCGAGTGAGAGTGAAAGTGTGTGAGAGTGAGTGCAAGTGTGTGCGTGGTTGTGAGTGAGTGTGTTTCTGTGGGAGAGTGAGTGTGTATGTGAGTATGAGTTGAGTGAGAGTGTGTCAGAGTGAGTGTGTATGTGAGTGTGAGTGTGAGTGAGAGAGAGTGTGTGAGAGTGTGTATGTGAGTGTGAGATGAGAGAGAGAGTGTGTGAGAGTGAGTGTGTATGTGAGTGTGAGTTGAGTGAGAGAGAGTGTGTGAGAGTGTGTGTATGTGAGTGTGAGTGAGAGTGTGTGAGAGTGAGTGTGTATGTGAGTGTGAGTGTGTGAGAGAGAGTGTGTGTGTGAGTGTGTGTATGTGAGTGTGTGTGAGTGAGAGAGAGTGTGTGTGTGAGTGAGTATGTATGTGAGTGTGAGTTGAGTGAGAGAGAGTGTGTGAGAGTGAGTGTGTATGTGAGTGTGAGTGAGAAAGAATGTGTGAGTGTGTGTGAGTGTGAGTATGAGTGAGAGAGAGTGTGTGAGAGTGAGTGTGTATGTGAGTGTGAATTGAGTGAGAGAGTGTGTGAGAGTGAGTGTGTATGTGAGTGTGAGTGTGAGTGAGAGAGAGTGTGTGTGTGAGTGAGTGTGTATGTGAGTGTGTGTGAGTGAAAGAGAGTGTGTGTGAGTGAGTATGTATGTGAGTGTGAGTTGAGTGAGAGAGTGTGTGAGAGTGAGTGTGTATGTGAGTGTGAGTGAGAAAGAGTGTGCGAGAGTGAGTGTGTGTGAGTATGAGTGAGAGAGAGTGTGTGAGAGTGAGTGTGTATGTGAGTGTGTGAGAGAGAGTGAGATAGTGTGTGTATGTGAGTGTGAGTGAGAGTGAGTGTGTATGTGAGTGTGAGTTGAGTGAGAGTGTGTGAGAGTGAGTGTGTATTTGAGTGTGAGTTGAGTGAGAGAGAGTGTGTGAGAGTGTGTGTGTGAGTGTTAGTGTGAGTGAGAGTGAGTGTGTATTTGAGTGTGAGTTGAGTGAGAGAGAGTGTGTGAGAGTGAGTGTGTATGTGAGTGTTAGTGTGAGTGAGAGTGAGTGTGTATTTGAGTGTGAGTTGAGTGAGAGAGAGTGTGCGAGTGTGTGTGTATGTGAGTGTTAGTGTGAGTGAGTGTGTGAGAGTGAGTGTGTGGTGAGTGTGAGTTGAGTGAGTGTGTATTTGAGTGTGAGTTGAGTGAGAGAGAGTGTGCGAGTGTGTATGTGAGTGTGAGTTGAGTGAGAGAGAGTGTGTGAGTGTGTATGTGAGTGTGAGTGAGAGAGAGTGTGTGAGAGTGTGTGTGTATGTGTGAGTGTGAGTGAGGGTGTGAGAGTGTATGTGAGTGTGAGTGTGTATTTGAGTGTGAGTTGAGTGAGAGAGTGTGTGAGTGTGGAGTGTGTATGTGAGTGTGAGTTGAGTGAGAGAGAGTGTGCGAGTATGTATGTGAGTGTGAGTTGAGTGAGAGAGAGTGTGCGAGTGTGAGTTGAGTGAGAGAGAGTGTGTATGTGAGTGTTAGTGTGAGAGTTGCGTGAGCGAGTGTGTATGCGAGTGTGAGTTGAGTGAGAGAGAGTGTGTATGTGAGTGTTAGTGTGAGAGAGAGTGTGCGAGTGTGTATGTGAGTGTGAGTGTGTATGTGAGTGTGAGTGTGTGTTGTATAATAACTGCCCCATTGGAAGAAGCAGCTTTAATCTAGGGCCGTGGACAACTCGTGCAAGTGTTTGCCACATCTTGATGGAGGTTCAGTCACGATATGGCCGTCGGCAACATGAGATGTAAACAGATGAACAGATCTAATTGTTTCTCACGACAACTGTAAGTGAAACAAGATTAGCAACTCGATGATTACGAGGGCCGGGAGGATGAAAGGGTGGAACCTTTTGACGTTTTCAGTCCTGCCATCGTCTGTCGGAGCTCTGGGGCTGTAGGATGTGATAACCTATTGGGCCGAGCTGTGAGTCTGATTAAAATTGGAAGTCCTAAATTAAAGAATTGGACGCTTTAAATTAAACTGCAGCCCTCTCCAGAAAATGGCTGGCTGGGAATTCGGATTTGGCCAATACAGGCTGCCTGGGTGTTTACAACTTCCCCCCATATCGTTTGATGCCTGGTGGCCTAAATGCTATATCTAACTGCTTCTTGTAAACATCCAGGGACTGTAGTAATCCACGGGAGGCAGGAGTTCCGTCACCACACCAATATTTATTTACAATAACGATATTACAGGAGCAGCTACAAACAGTGCTGCTAGCAGTCCAGTCAACTAAAGACTGGCTCACAAAGCCTACACAGGTGATTATATGGGCCCCTTCAATGGGCTGTCATTGAGGAAGCTCATACTCCAATTGGCCAACCAATAAAGCCAATTGGAGTTCATTGCACCCCTCCCCCCCAAGGTCCGAGGAATTCCTGCCAGCTGGCATTCCTCTGAGCTTCTTCCTGCTCCTCATGTCTGGGTCTGTCACCTCTGTGTCGTCCGCCGGGTCGTTCTCCGAAGTGGGCGGGGTGTACCTTATAGGTGCCCGTCTTTTCCTTGACGACCTCCTTGGAAGTTGTTCTTCCTCCTCCTCGGGGAGAGGTGTCGCGGCGGCCTCGTCGAGTGTGTCCATCTCCGACTCTGACGACTGGATGACGGGGTCTGGAGAAATTGCTCAGGGCTGGGGTGTGGGTATCCTTTCCGTCTGGGCTATCCCAGCTTGAGGCGGTCCTGCTTCGCCTGCCTCCAGGTGTGGTTCCGCTGCCTTATTTGGTCTAGGTGTTTCTTCAGCACCTTACCTCCTATTGAAACCTCATAGGATATGGGCCCTGTTTGGGACTCTACCATGCCTTTGACCCACGTTGGTCCATTCCCATAATTCTTGACCCAAACCAGTGCCCCCACCTGGAAATGTCTCTGCTGCCGACTATTATCATGCTGGAATATAGCGCAGGCTGATGACACTCCAAAAGGTAGCCTAGTATAACGAAAAAGGCCCTTCAGGGTGTTGATCGTAGCAAACGTCTGGGAGCCCTTGTCCAGTTTTAACTGCAGGTAGGCGTGGCTCATGTCTAGTTTCGTGAACAAAAGCCCACCTGCCAATTTGGCATATAGGTCGTCTATTTTCGGGATTGGGTATTTGTCCAGCAGTGCGTATTTGTTTACTGTCTGTTTGAAATCTCCACAGAGACGTATCGAGCCGTCTGGCTTCAAAATTGGTATCACCGGCGCTGCCCATTCCGAGAACTGTACTGGTCTGATAATGCTGTCGCACCGTAACCTTTCTATTTCAGCCTCTACTTTCTTCCTTAATGCAAAAGATACCGGCCTGGCCTTACAAAATTTCGGAAGGGCTTCTGGGTCCACGTGCAAAGTTGCTTTGGCGCCTATGATTTCCCCCAAACCTTCCTGGAAGACCTCTGGGTATTTTTGGAGTACTCCACTCAACTACCCGCTTCCACTCTGGAAAATTTTCATCCAATCTAATTTTAAGTCTTTCAGCCAGTTCCGTCCAATTAAGCTCGGTCTGGAGCCCTCTACTATCATCAACGGTAATCTGAGCAATTGTTTCTCATATTCCACAGGTACGAGTCGTGCCTAGAACTTCCAGGGGTTCCCCCGTGTAGGTTTTAAGTTTCGTCGATGTTTTTGTTAGGGTTAGTGGCTGGAGTCCATCTTTGATTTTTCTAAATGCTGCCACTCCCATTACTGATACGGCCACACCCGTGTCTATTTCCATTATTGTCGGCCGCCCGTTCACCCGTGGGGTAATCCTAATGGGTTCTGCTTTCTTCGTTGTAATATTATATAATTGTTCCCCCTCGGAAAAGGATGGGGCATCTAGGTTGTGTTCTTCCCTGCGTCCCCACCTGCTATTCCTCTTTTGCCACCTCCTTCTAGGGTTTCTGTCGTTGTTACCCACTCTGTCTGGTGCCAGAAACGGTCCTTCTCTGTTGGGGGAGCCTCAGCCGGTACTTCCCTCTGTCTCCAGTTAGTCCTGGCAGACTTGGGGGCAGTTCTGGGGTTTTCCTTTTTCCCTCTATTCCTCAGGTTTTTCCTGAGAGCGGCTATCTGGTAGCAGGACCCGTTGTGGTGGTCCCTCTCACAGGTATCTACCTCCATTGGCGTGTCCTGTAGTTCCTGCGCCCCACTTGCTGCCTTTTCTAGGGACAGTGCGAGCTGTAACGCCTGCCTTCAGTCTAGCTCCATTTCCGCCAACAGGCGTTTCTGTATTGTGAGGTTGTTTATACCACACACTAACCGGTCCCGAAGTATTTCATTTAGCGTTGGGCCGAACTCACATTTTTCCGCCAGCCTTCTCAGGTGGGTCAAGAAATTCGTGACTGACTCCCAGTCTTCCCGCTTCGCTATTTAGAATCTGTACCTACGCAAAATGAGGGGTGGTTTTGGGTCGCAGTGCTCTTTCACCAATTCCGCTACTTCTTGGAAAGTTTTCGTGTCCGGCGCATCGGGATAAGTCAGACTACGTATAATGGTGAAAGCGGAGGGTCCGCACACCGACAGCAGGATTAGCCGTCTCCTTTCGTCCGTCAGTATATCATTTGCCCGGAAGAAGTAACACATTCTCTCCACATACTGGGACTAGTCCTCAATAGCCGGGTCGAATGCCTCTAACCTCCCAAAAAACGGCTTACCCTCCGAGTGCGGCAGCTGGTCTCCGCAAAATTCTTAGTTTACCTCGTCGCCACTGTAGTAATCCACGGGAGGCAGGAGTTCCGTCACCACACCAATATTTATTTACAATAACGATATTACAGGAGCAGCTACAAACAGTGCTGCTAGCAGTCCAGTCAACTTAAGACTGGCTCACAAAGCCTACACAGGTGCTTATATGGGCCCCCCTCAATGAGCTATCATTGAGGGAGCTCATACTCCAATTGGCCAACCAATAAAGCCAATTGGAGTTCATTACAGGGACCCACGTCAATTCGCATACCGTCGCAACCGGTCCACATCAGACGCCATTTCCCTGGCCCGACACTCATCCCTAGAGCATCTCGAAAACAAGGACTCCTACATCAGACTCCTATTTATTGACTACAGCTACGCCTTCAACACCATAATCCCAGCCAAGCTCATATCAAAGCTCCAAAACCTAGGACTTGGCTCCCCACTCTGCAACTGGATCCTTGACTTTCTGACCAACAGACTACAGTCAGTAAGAATGAACAACAACACCTCCTCCACAATAGTCCTCAATACCGGTGCCCCTCAAGGCTGCGTACTTAGCCCCCTACTCTACTCCCTGTACACACACGACTGCGTGGCAAAACTTGGTTCCAACTCCATCTACAAGTTTGCTGATGATGCGGCCATAGTGGGCCAGATCTCGAATAACGACGAGTCCGAATACAGGAAGGAGATAGAGAACCTAGTGGAGTGGTGTAACGACAACAATCTCTCCCTCAATGTCAGCAAAACTAAAGAGCTTCAGGAAGCAAAGTACTGTACACACCCCTGTCAGCATCAACGGGGCCGAGGTGGAGATGGTTAGCAGTTTCAAATTCCTTGGGGTGCACATCACCTAAAATCTGTCCTGGTCCACTCACGTCGACGCTATAACCAAGAAAGCACAACAGCGCCTATACTTCCTCAGGAAACTAAGGAAATTCGGCATGTCCACATTAACCCTTACCAACTTTTACAGATGCACTATAGAGAGCATCCTATCGGGCTGCATCACAGCCTGGTATGGCAACTGCTCGGCCCAGGACCGCAAGGAACTTCAGAGAGTCGGGAATACCGCCCAGTCCATCACACGGACCTGCCTCCCATCCATGGATTCCATCTCCACCTCCCACTGCCGGGGGAAAGCGGGCAGCATAATCAAGGACCCCTCCCACCCGGCTTACTCACTTTTCCAACTTCTTCCATCGGGCAGGAGATTCAGAAGTCTGAGAACCCCGCACGAACAGACTCAAAAACAGCTTCTTCCCCACTGTCACCAGACTCCTAAACGACCCTCTTATTGGCTGACCTCATTAACACTACACCTTGTATGCTTCATCCGATGCCAATGCTTATGTAGTTACATTGTATATCTTGTGATGCCCTATTATGTATTTTCTTGTATTTTCTTGAATTTTGTTTAATTCCCTTTTCTTCCCATGTACTGTATGATCTGTTGAGCTGCTTACAGAAAAATACTTTTCACTGTACCTCGGTACACGTGACAATAAACAAATCCAATCCAATCCAGGGTAGGATTATCCGTAGGACACCCAGAGGTGTGACTGTGGCTGATGATGGAGGAGAGGAGGTAGGGCACCCAGAGGGCTGATTGGGGGATGATGATGGAGGGAGAGGAGGTAGGGCACCCAGAGGGCTGATTGGGGGATGATGATGGAGGGAGAGGAGGTAGGGCACCCAGAGGTGTGATTGGGGGATGATGATGGAGGGAGAGGAGGTAGGGCACCCAGAGGTGTGAT
The DNA here is from genome assembly GCF_902713615.1 of Scyliorhinus canicula. Lineage (NCBI taxonomy): Eukaryota > Metazoa > Chordata > Chondrichthyes > Carcharhiniformes > Scyliorhinidae > Scyliorhinus > Scyliorhinus canicula. The sequence goes on from NC_052151.1 coordinate 219,115,629, forward strand.
TGGGGATGATGATGGAGGGAGAGGAGGTAGGGCACCCAGAGGGCTGATTGGGGGATGATGATGGAGGGAGAGGAGGTAGGGCACCCAGAGGTGTGATTGGGAGCTGATGATGGAGGGAGAGGAGGTAGGGCACCCAGAGGGCTGATTGGGGGCTGATGATGGAGGGAGAGGAGGTAGGGCACCCAGAGGTGTGATTGGGGGATGATGATGGAGGAGAGGAGGTAGGGCACCCAGAGGGCTGATTGGGGGATGATGGAGGGAGAGGAGGTAGGGCACCCAGAGGTGTGATTGGGGCTGATGATGGAGGGAGAGGAGGTAGGGCACCCAGAGGTGTGATTGGGGGATGATGATGGAGGGAGAGGAGGTAGGGCACCCAGAGGGTGATTGGGGGATGATGGAGGAGAGGAGGTAGGGCACCCAGAGGTGTGATTGGGGGCTGATGATGGAGGAGAGGAGGTAGGGCACCCAGAGGGCTGATTGGGGGATGATGATGGAGGGAGAGGAGGTAGGGCACCCAGAGGGCTGATTGTGGGCTGATGATGGAGGAGAGGAGGTAGGGCACCCAGAGGGCTGATTGGGGATGATGATGGAGGGAGAGGAGGTAGGGCACCCAGAGGGCTGATTGGGGGATGATGATGGAGGGAGAGGAGGTAGGGCACCCAGAGGGCTGATTGGGGGATGATGATGGAGGGAGAGGAGGTAGGGCACCCAGAGGGCTGATTGGGGATGATGATGGAGGAGAGGAGGTAGGGCACCCAGAGGGCTGATTGGGGGATGATGATGGAGGAGAGGAGGTAGGGCACCCAGAGGGCTGATTGGGGATGATGATGGAGGAGAGGAGGTAGGGCACCCAGAAGTCTGATTGGGGGCTGCCAGTCCTGATAATGGCCGGGCCTGGAGGGAAGTGCGCTGGCCTGGGGAGAGGGTAACGGGTGGTGATGGTAACCAGGGGATGGGCTGTCGGCTCGGGGGTGGCAAGGATGCCATCTTGATGTGTGCCCTACGAACTGCCCACCTTGGCCGGTGGTTGTGCAGAGTGGCACCAGCTATATGGGTGCCCGCACCCCATCACCCCCCAGGCCCCACCCTACCCATCCTTCACCCTTCACCCCCTCCCCCCACCCACCCCTCACTGGCTGTCAGAGAGAGACAGAAAACATAGTCAGGAACATGTTGCACAGCGGGTGGGTAGCTGCTGACCATCTGGCCGGGACACCCGGCCGTGGCGCATGTGGTGCAGAGCGCAGGTTTGTTCACTATTTCCCCAACCCCCCCCCCCCTCCCCCCCCCGTACCTGTAGCACAGGGGCCTTACCGTAATACACCTCATATGCGATATACACAAACAGTGGTGACTACCACACCTGGCGTCGACACTTCGTCTCTGAGACGGAGAATCCCGCCGAGAATGTTTTGTCCTCGACTACTTCCTGTGGTAATGAATTTCACTGGCTCGTCATTTTCTCGGTGAAGATATGTCACCTCACCTCCGTCCTAAATAGTCTCCCCCGTATCCTCAGACTGTGGTCCCTGGTTCTGGACAGACCTCCGAATGGGGGCATCATTTCCTGCATCTACCCTGTCCAGTCCTGTTAGATTTTTATAGGTCTCCATGAGATCCCCCCCCCCTCATTCTTCTGAACTCCAGCCAATACAATCCTGACCGACTCAATCTCTCGTGGAATCATAGAATTTACAGTGCAGAAGGAGGCCATTCGGCCCATCGAGTCTGCACCGGCTCTTGGAAAGGGCACCCTGCCCAAGCCCACATCTCCTCCCTATCCCCATAACCCAGTAACCCCACCCAACACTAAGGGCAATTTTGGACACTAAGGGCAATTTATCATGGCCAATCCACCTAACCTGCACGTCTCTGGACTGTGGGAGGAAACCGGAGCACCCGGAGGAAACCCACGCAGACACGGGGAGAACGTGCAGACTCCGCACAGACAGTGACCCAAGCCGGGAATCGAACCTGGGACCCTGGAGCTGTGAAGCAACTGTGCTAACCACTGTGCCACCGTGCTGCCCTATGTCAGTCCTGCTATCCCAGGAATCAGTGGGGTAAACCTTCGCTGCACTCCCCCCAGAGCAAGATTTTCCAGCCTCAGATAAGGAGATCAAATCTGTGCACAATATTCCAGATGCAGTCTCACCAAGGCCCAGTACAATTGCAGCAAGGCATCCCCTGCTCCTCTCGCTGTGAAGACCAACAAACCATTAGCCTTCTTTACCGCCTGCTGCACCTGCATGATTACCTTCAGCGACTGGCGTACGAGGGCAGCCAGGTCTCATTGCATATTCCCCTCTCTCAATGTATGTAGCCATTCAGATAATAATCTGCCTTTCTGTCATTGCGACCAAAGTAGTTCACCTCACATTTATCAAAATTAAACTGCATTTGCCATGCATTTGCCCATTCATTCAACTTATCCAAATCACACTGAAAGTTCTCTGCATCTGTCTCCCAGCTCACCCTCTTTATGCCTATTTGGAGATGTTGGGCTGGATTCTCTCAAAATGGGACTACGTGCCCCACACCGGCATTAAAACGCTGGAGTTTCACTCTCAAGATTCCTCGGTAAAAGTGGAGCCGATTCACTGCCCTGCAGGGAAGGGACTCGGGGAGCTTCACGCAGCTTTAGCTGTGGATATGGGCCCCTGCACTTCCGGTTTTGAGTCTGCGCATGCGCGTGACGTTGGCCTCTAGCGGCCGCGCCGAGCGCAAAGCCGGACTCGGACCGCGGAGGCAGACAAAGAATGTAACCCCCCCCCCCCCGATCGGTCGAGTGCGAGAAGATCCGACTGCCCCGATCTGTCCCCGCGCTCCCCCTCTCTCCCACCCCCCCCCCCCCCCCCCCCCCCCCCCCCCCCCACCGTGTCCAATCTCCCTCTGCCCACCAGGGTGGCCATTGGCTGAGTCCGCAGCCGCCACGTGCCGACCGGCAATAGGTGGTTCCACGCCGTCGGGAACTCGGCCGGCCGGGAGCGGACGATCGCCGGTCGGGTCTCTGACAAGGGGCCCCCAGCCACGCGGAGTACTCCGCGAACACGCCGATTCTCGGTCCCTGAGAATCATCGGACCGGCGCCGGACCTGATTTCGCCGTGAAGCTGGATTCTCCGTCCCCGTGCCAAACGCAATTTCGGTGCGGGGCTGCTGGGAATCCAGCCCATTACATAGAACATAGAACATTACAGCACAGTACAGGCCCTTCGGCCCTCCATGTTGCGCAGACCTGTGAAACCCCTCTAAAGCCCATCTACACTATTCCCTTATCGTCCATATGCCTATCCAATGACCATTTGAATGCCTTTAGTGTTGGCGAGTCCACTACTGTTGCAGGCAGGGCATTCCACACCCTTACTACTCTCTGAGTAAAGAACCTACCTCTGACATCTGTCCTATATCTATCTCCCCTGAATTTAAAGCTATGTCCCCTCGTGCTGGACATCACCATCCGAGGAAAAAGGCTCTCACTGTCCACCCTATCTAATCTTCTGATCATCTTGTATGCCTCAATTAAGTCACCTCTTAACCTTCTTCTCTCTAACGAAAACAGCCTCAAGTCCCTCAGCATTCCCTCATATGATCTTCCCTCCATACCAGGCAGCATCCTGGTAAATCTCCTCTGTACCCTTTCCAATGCTTCCACATCCTTCCTATATTGCGGCGACCAGAACTGCACGCAGAACTCCAAATGCGGCCGCACCAGAGTTTTGTACAGCTGCAACATGACCTCATGGCTCCGAAACTCAATTCCTCTCCCAATAAAAGCGAACACACCGTACGCCTTCTTAACAACCCTAAATTACATTTAATTCTCTCATCGAAATCTACTCTGTCCCAACAATATTGCGAATAGTTGGGGTCCTCGTACCGATCCCTGCGGTACCCTGTTAGCATGTTCCTGTCACTTGGGGGAAAAAGGTTAATTCCTACTCTGTTTTCTATCCATCTCAATACACTACCTCCAATCCCAGGCGCTTTAATTTTACACACTCGTCTCTTAAGTGGGACTTTGTCAAAAGCCTTCTGAAAGTCCAAATATACCACATCCACTGTGCCCCCCCCTGATGTACCATCAATCGGACACGGGTCGTAGAGAGGATCCAAATGTCGGGCTTTAATAAGCTAGATGTGAGCCCGGCAGTGGTCGGACAAGGAAAGGCCGGCTGCCACATGGTACGAGCTTTTATACCCCGCCTTGTAGGAGGAGCTACCATCCTCTCGGCCAATCGGCGGGGAGTCACATGACTAGCCACAGCCAATTGGCAGAGAGGCACATGACGTGCCTGGGCCAATGGGCAGTGGGACTGCTGTACCAATGGCAGCTTGGTTCTAAGGTCATATGATCTCCCTAGTCATACTACCACACCCCCCCTTAACAACTCTACTTGTCGCATCATTGAAGAATCCCAGTAGATTTGTCAAGCATGATTCCCCTGTTGACTCTGTCCCATCCTGCCACTTTTTCCGAAGTGCTCAGCTATGAAATCTTTTATGATTGTCTCTAGAATTTTCCCCACTACCAAAAAACGTCAGGCTAACTGTTTTCTCTCTCAGTCCCTTTTTAAATAGTAGGGTTGAATTAGCTACCCTCCAATCATCTCTTACCTTCGTATATTTTTACATATTCAAAAGATCAAAGGTTAGGGGAGGGCGCAGGGAAATGGTGTTGAAGTAGCGGGTCCGTCATGAACTCAGAGCGGGAGCAAGGGACTGAATGGCCGACCCCAGCTTCTCTTTTCTATTATGTTCTTCAAACCATTAGGATGGGATGGTCCTGCACCATCACCGTGGCAACGCCCCAAAGATACCTCTTTGCCCGTGAGGCACTTTGACATGTCCGAAGGTCACTGGCACGTTGGAAAGATTTGAAGGTTGACGTTCAACCTGTTTGGCCACCTTCTGAACACAATTTCCAGGGTCATCAAGTCCGAGGGTGGGACGTGAACCCCTGAGCTAGTGGCTCAGAGGCACAATTCCCTCAAAAGTGGTTAGCACTGCTTCCTCACAGCACGGGTTTGAGTCCCGGCCTTGGGTGACTGTGTGTGTGTGTGTGTGTGTGTGTGGAGTCCTCCCCGTCTCTGAATGGGATTCCTCCGGGTGCTCCGGTTTCCTCCCACTGTCCAAAGACGTGCAGGCTAGGTAGAGAGGCAATGCTTGATTGACCCTCAGAACCCAGGGAATGTGCTGGTTAGGCAGATTGGCCGAGCTAAATTTCCCCTGACTGTTCAAAGGCGTGCAGGTTAGTTAGGGTCACAGGGAAATGACGGGGGAACGGGCCTCTGTAGAGTTCTCTATCAGAGGGCCGAAGCAGCATTGATTGTGCCCCTCTTTCTGCACTGGAGGGATTCTGTGGAAACAACAGATCTGAGAATACTCTCAGACAATTCATTAAGGGCAAAGTTCCACAGTGTGTCTGCAGCATGGAAAATGTGGAAGACACCCAAAATGTCCATTAAAACATTCCCAGTCAGTGAGAATGCAATTGCGTAATGGAATTGCCAAATGCTTATTCCCAGAACCACTTATTAGATCCTAATCGATTTGTAATCCTAATCCTAAATCTAATCCCAAACCCAATTCCTCATATTGACTCTAACCGTCGTGGCCTCAGCCGAGCCATCTTCAGCTGTTTCATCAATGACCTTCCCTCCGTCATAAAGTCAGAAGTGGGGATGTTTGCTGCTGACTGCACAATGTTCAGCACCATCCGCGACTCCTCTGACACCGAGTCAGTTTGTCTCCAATCGCAGCAAGACCTGGATGTACTAACATAGCTGCGAACGTAGGAACTTGGATCAGGAGGAGGCCGTTCAGCCCCTCCAGACTGCGCCCCTCCCCCCGCACTCAATAAGATTGTGACTGATCTGATTGTAACCTCGATCCCACATTCCTGCCGACCTCCCGGTGACCTTTCACCCCCTTGTTAATTAAGAATCCATCTCGCTCCGTCTTAAGAACGTTCCGAGATTCTGCTCCCGCTGCCTTTTGAGGAAGAGAGTCCGGGAGCCTCTGAGGGAAAATAATTCTCCTCATCTCCGTCTGAAATGGGCCACCCCCTTATTTTGAAACAGTGACCCCCCTCCCCCCCACCCCTCGTTCTAGATTCTCCCACAAGAGGAAACATCCTCTCCACCTCCCTCCCGTCAATAATCCCTCAGGGTATTAAAGGTTTCGATCGAGTAGCCTCTTCCTCATCTAAACTCCAGCGGATACAAACCTGACCTCTCCGTTACCCCCCCCCCCCCCCCCCCCCCCCCCCCCCACCCCCCCGCCGCCACACCATGAGCTTTTATTTTATGCAATAACCTTTGATGTGGCACCTTATCAAATGTCTTCTAGAAATCTAAGTACAGTACATCCACCGGCTCCCCTTTATCCACAGCACATGTGACTCCTCAAACATGATTTCCTTCTCGCAAAACCTTGTTGACTGTCTGATTACCTTGAATTTTTCCAAGTGCCCTGCTGTAACATCTTTAATCATGGTTTCTAACATTTTCCCTGTGACAGATGTTGGGCTAACTAGCCTATAGGTTCCTGCTTTTTAACTCCCTCTCCTTTGGAATGAAGGAGTTACATTTGCTGTCGGCCAATCTAATGGGAAATTCCCCGAATCTGGGGAATTTTGCAAAAGTAAAACCGACACATCAAGTATCTCATTAGTGACTTCTTTTCAAGCCCTTAGGGTGAAGTCCATCCGGACCTGGGAATATGTCAGCCCGTAGACCCAACAATTTGCTCAATACCACTTGGCTGGTGATTGGAATTTTACCGAGTTCCTTCATCCCTTCCATTTGCTGATTCACAGCCATTTCTGGGCTGTTATTTGCGTCCTCTCTGGTTAATTAATCCGCTATGACCCTACTTTCCATTACCAATTTCCCCACACCTCACTTACAATGCTTACTTTGTTGACTCCTTTTAAAGAAAAATATCTATAGCACTCCAGCTTCCACTGATTATTTTCCTTTGTTAATCTTTTCGTCATTCTTTGCTGCTCTTCATGTTCTATCCAGTCTTTTGACCATTCATCCTTGTGCAGTTAAATGCTTTTTCTTTCAGTTTAATACTGTCTTTAACCTTGTTAGTTAACCACGGATGGTGGATCCAGCCCTTGGAATTTTTCTTCCTCGTTAGAATGGGCAATATCCAGGCTCGGGCTGACAAGTGGCAATTAACATTTGTGCCACCCAAGTGCCAGGCAATGACCATCTCCTACAGGAGAGGATCGAACCATCGCCCCTTGACATTCAATTATCATCGCTGATTCCCCCGCAATCAACATCCTGGGGGTTACCATTGATCAGAAACTGAACTGGACCCAGCCACATTAATACTGTGGCTACCAGGGCAGGTCAGAGGCTGGGAATCCTGTGGCAAGCAACTCACCTCCTGACAGCCCTCCCCCTCCCTCCCCAAAGCCTGCCCATCATCCTCAAGTCAGGAATGTGATGGAATACTCCCCACTTGCCTGGTTGAGTGCAGCTCCAACAACACAAGAAGCTCGACACCATCCAGGACAAAGCAGCCCGGTTTGATTGGCATCCTCCTTCCACAAACATTCAAACCCTCCATCACCGACGCACAGTGGCAGCCGTGTGTCCCATCTACAAGATGCAGAAACTCACCAAGGCTCCTCAGGCAGCACCTTCCAAACCCACGACCACTACCATCTAGAAGGACAAGAGGAGTAGATACCTGGGAACCCCACTGTCATCAGGGCAGCAGGGTAGCATGGTGGTTAGCATAAATGCTTCACAGCTCCAGGGTCCCAGGTTCGATTCCTGGCTGGGTCACTGTCTGTGCGGAGTCTGCACGTCCTCCCCCTGTGTGCGTGGGTTTCCTCCGGGTGCTCCGGTTTCCTCCCACAGTCCAAAGATGTGCGGGTTAGGTGGATTGGCCATGCTAAATTGCCCGTAGTGTCCTAATAAAAGTAGGGTTAAGGGGGAGGTTGTTGGGTTACGGGTATAGGGTGGATACGTGGGTTTGAGTAGGGTGATCATGGCTCGGCACAACATTGAGGGCCGAAGGGCCTGTTCTGTGCTGTACTGTTCTATGTTCTATCATATCCACTCATGTATATCATGAGATGCAAACAGGCAGTGATTGACACACAGGATAACCAATGAACACACAACACAGAACAACCAATCACCAGACAGGACACCATCACTATAAAGCCCACAGGGCATCTCTCTCTCTCACAGGACACGGTGAGGGAGATAGTCGCAGTGCACAGGCCAATGAACACCATCACTATGTGATAGAGAGCTAGTCTGGTCAAGCCAGTAGGAGGTTATCCGTTAGGTTAATAGAGTGTCAACCTACAGCAGATTATGTACAGCAATCAGCAGGTTCAATAAAACAGTGTTGAACCATCGCCTGTGTCGGAAGCCTGTTTCTCGTTTTACTGCATCCAGTTGCAGTCGATGTTAGACCAACACAGATAACACATCACCCACCACCTGGAGGTTCCCCTCCAAGTCACTCACCATCCTGACTATTGCCCCTGTGTCAAAATCCTGGAAACGCCCCTCCCTCCCTATTAGTGTCCCGACACTTCAGGAACTGCAGATGGTCAAGGAGGCAGCTGATCACGTTCCCAAGGGGCAACTGCGGGGAATAAACACCGCTCTTTCCAAGATGGTCACATCGCGCCAATAAATAAATGAAAAGGAAACTTGTTTGCCCAACGAAAACAGACACAAGTGAAATGAATCCGGAGGAAGCTGTGTGTTTTTCAGTCGCTGTTGGTGAGGGGTGTATGAGAAGGCAGTCTGGTATGTGTAGCCTTAGCTGGCGGAGCTGGGGTCAGAGTCTAGTTTACATAAGAGAGATGGAGAGAAATACTAAGTATGTTTACACAGACAGCAACAGAGACAGAGAGAGGGGGAGTGAGGGTGGGGGGGGGGGGGGGAAGAGAGGGAGAGGGAGAAAGAAAGAGACAGGGCGTACCAGGCCAGAGAGAGACAGGGGGAGGAGAGGGAAGGAGAGTGAAAGTGGAAGAGAGAGAGAGAGAGAAAGAGTACCAGGCCAGAAAGACAGAGAGGGAGAGTGAGATGGGAGAGAGAGAGAGAGAGGGAGAGGGAGAAAGAAAGAGAGAGGTGGGTACCAGGCCAGAGAGACAGATAGAAGGAGGGGGAGGGAGAGGGAGAGAGAGTGGGAGAGAGAGGGAGAGGTACCGGGCTAGAGAGAGAGAGTGAGAATGAGAGGGAGGGAGAGAGAGGGAGAAAGAAAGAGAGAGGTGGGTACCGGGCCAGAGAGACAGATAGAAGGAGGGGGAGGGAGAGGGAGTGAATGTGGAAGAGAGAGAGAGAGAGAGAGAGGGTACCGGGCTAGAGAGAGAGGGGGAGAGAGAGGGTGTGAGAGAGGGGAAGAGGGTCAGAGAGAAAGGGAGAGAGAGGGAGAGTGAGAGAGGGTAGAGAGAGAGAAAGAGAGAGAAGGGTCAGAGAGAGAGAAAGAGAGAGGGAGAAAGAGAGTACCAGGCGAGAGTGAGAGGGAGAGTTAGAGAGGGAGAGTGATCGAGAGAAAGAGAGGGAGGGAGAAAGAAAGAGAGTGTACCGAGCCTGAGAGAGAGGAACAGTAAGAGAGAGGGGGAGAGAGAGAGAGGAAGAAAGGATGTTGGGCCAGAAAGAGAGGGAGAGAGAGTACAGGGCCAGAGGCAGAGATGGAACCACTGGAAATGACAGGGAGAGAGGAAAGGGAGAGAATTGTATAGGGTAGACAGACAGACAGACAGACAGGTCAGCAAAAGAGCGAGACACAGCTATACAGCGGGAGAAAGAAAGAGAGAGTCGAAGAGAAGGATCAAAACAAAGGCATCGTTGAACCGAGGGAAGGAGAGAGGAAGGAACAAAAGAGAAGGTGGACAGTGAAAATACCGAGACCCAGGGTGAAGCTACCTGGCTCTGTTACTGTGGTGGGCTGGGGAGAAGGGAGGGAGGGGGGCGGTGGGGGAAAATGTCCTGTACAGCAGGTGGTCACGTAGACACTGGGGTGATGCAGGTACAAAAGTGGTCACGTGTCGGGGAACGGGGAGATTCTCCCTGCGCTGATCTGGGGAGTTTCCTGGACGCTGTGGAGATCAGGTGGGATGGCCTGTTCCCCCCCGAGGGTCCCAGAGGGTGAACCACAAAGACAGCCAGTGCTGTCTGGGATGGGCTGGTGGCAATCGTCCGTTCCAACAGCTTGACCGGGAGGATCGACCAGCAGTGCAGGAAGAAGGTCAACGACCGACAGCAGGCAGCACGAGTGAGTAGACATCAACACCCCCTCCCCCCCAGGGAACATCCACCCCTACTTCCCAAGTGACCCCCAGCCCTCCCTCCCCTCTCGCCCCCCCACCCCAACCCAGCCTTCACACCCCCTCTCCCACCGCTGAACCCCGCTAACGATGTGGCTAACGATGCCCCCTCCTCAGGGAAAGCTCTGCCACAATCGGCGGGAGAGGGCCCAGACTGGCGGTGGGTAACCGGAGTTCAGAGGTGAGCGGGCCCTGGAGGTGACTGGGGTGGCCGAGGACAGATCGGTCACCCACGTGGAGAGTGGTGGATGCCGCGGCGAGGAACCACTGGGTTCTACCCGGGCGACCTGTCAAACGTGCGTTCTTATTGCCTTACAGACTGACCTATCGATCCCACCGACCACATGTCCATTCTCCTGCAGGTTCTCCAGCCGCCGCCCCCCCCCTCACTCCGAGAACACCTCGAACGAGAACTCCGAGGATCCAGCCACAGTCGCGGCACACAGCTGTCATCCCCACCCTCCGCGTACGCAGATACACACCCCCCTCGGTGGGACATGTTGGTGTTCAGGCTCCTGGGGCACAATCTGGGGAGCACTACGCTGCTGCCGATGGACATCCGGTGGAGACAGGAACCCCCAGGAGAGGCAGCGGTCGGAGATCTGCTGGGTCCCTGGGGCCAGCTGGGTCCCTGCCTGATGCTGAGCCTCTGGGACAGGGTGACCCGGGGCTGATGGAGATGTTCGAGAGAGGCCGGGACATTCCGAGGGAGATGGCAACGTCACTCCAGCAGATCCACAGCTGATTGGAGGAGTCTCAGAGGCTTCGGGCACGGGAGATGTCGCCGGCAATGTGTGGTACCAAGGCCAACATTGCTGGGGTGGCGACCGTGGTGGAGCCTGGTGCACAAGGTCAGCAGCTTGAGTGGAGGAGTCCACTACGTCACGCAGTTGGGGAGGGCCATGGCTGAGGGACTCGGCAGAATGTCCGACTCGCTGGGCGGGGGGGGGTGTCACCCAAAAGGAGTACTAATTGGTGCCAGTGTGGGAACTTGCTGGGGTGGCCGCTGAATGATGGCAGGCCATTGGATATGGGGTCGCTCTCGTTTATTGTTTGGAAATGCGGCTTAAGTGGTGATAATTGGTTTCTCCCCAATGTTATGGGCCAGGGTTTGGAGAACCGTAAAGTGTATCGTGGAGTTCACCTGACCCACAACTTCTAATAGATTGTGGTATGGGGAGCACACGGCCCACTCTACAGGTGTGGTACAGCAGAAATGGAAAAGTATTTTTTAAAGCAAAACAATGTTTATTCTATGGACTCAAGTTAACCTTTTTAAAACATACAGTGAACATCTTAGCAACCATCAATTCAAATACAACCCCCAAAGACTACAACACTAAGTAATCCTTTAAGCTTTCCTTTTAACATCCATAAGACTTAAGACACCTTTTTACCAGAAGCACATCAGGTTAATGTCACTACTGCTATTAGTTTTAAATCACCAGGATCGATTTACAGTCTTTAGATTACAGAGAGACATTCATACCCCTTCTGGCTGTGACTGCAGCTATCCAGCTCTGCAAATGAATGTAAAACACACCCTGCAGCAAACAGCCTAAAACAAAAGTAAAAAGCTGACAGACAGCCCAGCTCCACCCACTCTCTGACATCACTGCAGTTATAAACACCCATTTCTTAACGGTACTCTCACATGACAGCACGCCAAGGCTTCACCAATGGGGGAGAGCCGATTGCATCGTAAACTGATTGGCGCCTGGCGCAACTCTCGTTTTTGGCCTCTCCCGCTATTCACCAGCCTCGTTTCGCTTGAGGGAGAGGCCAACGAGGCCAGAGAATTGTGCCCAGCATGTAAGAGCTGCTCGGTGTTATCAAGAAGCCTTTATCGTTGTCAGCCCCCGGTCCAACGGAATGGGCTGTGCGTTCGGCCGAACACTTACTGAGACGACGCAAATGACTATGCTGCACTGTGCAGCCTGTGAAATGTGACAGGACAGGGCCCGCCCTTGTCTCCAGGTATGGCAGGACCACGGCCCCCATTGCCAAGGCTCTCTTGCAGCCGAATGTCGAAGGCCGTGCGGGTAGCGCCCTCATGAGGAGGTATCGCGATCGATCAATATGCTCGCACACTCTGGCCTTGAGAACCTGGTCAAACAGTCAGGGCCCAGCCCACACACAGTCACGACAAACTGGCGCTGTACACAGCCGTGCCCCGCAGCCAAACAGCTCGGTGGTCCGCCTTCTGCAGCGACCTGAACCAGTGCCGCCAACCGGCACCATAACCCCAGACGTGAAGCTCCCTACACCAGTGGGAATAGAGGCTCCTGGTGTGGTGAATGCAATATGATAATTCACACTATGTCTTTGTAAGCGCAGTAGCGTTATCCGACCACTAGGGGGAGTAGCTCTGGGAATGCTCAGGAGTTTGTACAGGGCTCCACCCTTGGCTCCGCCCACGACTCCTCCCCCTAGTGCTGCTGTATAAATACCCTTGTCCAGAGTCAGCCTGAGTTCACTGAGAGTTCAACAACGGGTAACAGGCTGGCTCTGTAGTAAGTCGATTAAAGCCTAGATTCATATCGGAAACACGGGTCTGGTGAATTGATGGTTCCATCACCTGGCGTACGGCACGGTTGCTGCAGGCAGCCGCCGTGCGCTTGCGCGGACTCCCGGCCGGACGTGCGGGGGGCGGGGGAGGGCGTTTCCTCGACCAGGTCTTCGAGCGGCTCCCCGGAGCCCTGCCAACCCCCTGCAGGTAGGAGAATCGCCCTTGACTTATTGAAGGAAAGTCAACAGTGAAACGCCAGCGGTTTGACACGGGTGTGTGGACGTAGCCCCATTTTTGGACAATGCAGCCCGAGGTCCCAGGACTATGTGATGGGCTGGTCTTTGTTTCTGAACAGGGGTGGAGAGGGGGCGATGCAATGGGCGATGCGCCAGCTGCAATAGCCCAATCAGTGGTTTGCACAATGTCAATGCTTGTGTGTTGTCAGTTCTCTTCAACCCTGTACTGTCAAATAGTTTACGCCTTGTGACTGTTCTCGCTCACCGTTACCCCCTCAGTACCAGCAATTGTCACAACTCAAACGGAGTTCCGTGGACGTTGGGATGACGTGGGTATAAAAAGGGGGTCACATGGTGGGAGCGCGGGATTTCCCCCTGGGCACGGGCAGACACGCAGCATGTAAGAGCTGCTCAGTATTATTAATAAACCTTTGTTGTTGTTGGCCCCTAGCCCCGCACTCTAACAACTCTATTGGCTTCAGCAACATTGGATAATCCTGATGGTGGAAGGGGCTGTTAATATCCAGAGACGGGGAAAAGAGGGTTAAGGCAGAGATAAGGATCGATGGAGAGAAGAGTTCAAAGAGAAAGCATGCCCGAGAAAAGTGTAGAGAGAGTGTGAGAGAGAGGGGGAGCAAACGACAAACAGAGAGGGCGGCATGGCAGCACAGTGGTTAGCACTGTTGCTTCACAGCTCCAGTGTCCCAGGTTCGATTCCCGGCTTGGGTCACTGTCTGCGCGGAGTCTGCACGCTCTCCCAGTGTCTGCGTGGGTTTCCTCCGAGTGCTCCGGTTTCCTCCCACAAGTCCTGAAAGATGTGCTTGTTAGGTAATTAGGACATTCTGAATTCTCCCTCTGTGTACCCGAACAGGCACCGGAATGTGGCTACTAGGGGCTTTTCACAGTAACTTCATTGCAGTGTTAATTATCATAGAATTTACAGTGCAGAAGGAGGCCATTCGGCCCATGGAGTCTGCACCGGCTCTTGGAAAGAGCACCCTACCCAAGATCAACACCTCCACCCTATCCACATAACCCAGTAACCCCACCCTATCCCCATAACCCAGTTACCCCACCCAACACTAAGGGCAATTTTGGACACACTAAGGGCAATTTATCACGGCCAATCCACCTAACCTGCACATCTTTGGACTGTGGGAGGAAACCGGAGGACCCGGAGGAAACCCACGCACACACGGGGAGGACGTGCAGACCCCACACAGACAGTGACCCAGCCGGGAATCGAACCTGGGACCCTAGAGCTGTGAAGCGATTGTGCTATCCACAATGCTACCGTGCTGCCTTAATGTGAGCCTACTTGTGACAATAAAGATTATTATTATTAGAAGAGGGAGAGTGAGGAGAGGAAGAGTCAGACTGAGTGAGAGAAGGAGATAGAGAGAAAGACAGACAGTGTGATAGAGATTGCATGAGGATGAGAGAGAGAGAGCGGGAGGGAATGTGGAGAAGAAGGAGTGAGATCGAGGTAGAGAGAGACAGAGGTAAATATGTTAGGCGCGATCTCCCTGCCGCATCCTGCTGGAAACGGGGCGAGACGCAGCCGGTAGATCCCAGAAGCGATCTAACCAGATCCCGCGAGACATCGCAAGCTGCACCCCGCTCATTGTGGACGGCGAAGGGAGTTTAAGAACCTATTTAGTCTTACTTGCGCCTGAATGAATGGCCAACCGGCATCTACCCCAACCTGGCGTTGTAAGTTAGGACCTGTACTACAGGTTCGCCGGTAGCCCCTGCCGGCTAGCTCCGCCCACAAGTAGCGGTATAAATATGCGTGTCCTCCATTGATCAGCCATTTCTCCAGCTGCAGCAGGAGGCCGCGTATCTGACTGTAATAAAGCCACAGTTGTACTAATCTGAGTCCTTCGTGCAATTGATCGTGCATCAATTTATTACAGTCAGATTTACTAAGAGATGGATATCAGAATCAAACCAGATCGCCTGCAGCTGGATCCACCCTCGCCCGATGCCAGAAATCACTGGCTGGCTTGTTTTGAGGCCGACATCAACACTGCGGCCCCCACGCCGACGGAAGTTCAGTAGATTCAAGTTTTGTACTCCAGGTTGAGCTCCAACGTGTTCCCGTTGATCCAGGACGCCCCGAGTTACGCGGAAGCAATGAGACTCCTAAAAGAGAACTACTTCGCAGAAATCAAACACGATCTTCGCCAGGCACGTACTCGCCACTCGCTCCCAACTCCCTGGTGAGTCAATCGAAGACTTCTGGCGGGCTCTAATCCCACTCGTCCGGGACTGCTGACTGTCCAGGCGTTACGGCCACTGAACATTCCAATCTCCTCATGCGCAACGCGTTCGTAACAGGGATTGCGTCGGACTCCATCTGATGACTGCTGGAAGGGGCCACGCTCGACCTTGCGGAGACCAAAACATTAGCGCTCTCCATGACCGTCGCCTCTTGCAACGTTAAGGCCTACCCCGCTCGCCACACGGCCCACCTGTTCTACCCCTCCTGGACACCGCAAGCGACCCCCCCGGCTGTGGCCCCTTCTAATAAATACACCTGCGCCGCCCGCCACGCCGCGCACCCCGGGGGGTCCCCGCTGCTCCTTCTGCGGCCAGCAGAAGCACCCCCGCCAACGCTGCCCGGCCCGCGCCGCCACGTGCAAGTCGTGCGGTAAAAAGGGCCACTTTGCAGCTGTGTGCCAGACCCGCGCAGTCGCCGCTATCGCGCCCGCAATCGCCCCCTCCCCCCAGCCGAACGCACAATGGGCGCCGCCATCTTCTCCTCCCGGGGCCACGTGCGGCCAGTGGGCGCTGCCATCTTCTCCTTCCGGGGCCACATGCGACCACTGGGCGCCGCCATCTTGTCCCGCCCCCGCAATGTGTGCCCCATGAGCGCCGCCATTTTGTTCCTCACAGGACCTCCGGATGCCGCCATCTTGTCTTCCCCACGGGGCTGGAACGCCAACTACACATCTGGGTCCATCCGACACCTCTAATGGCCACCCGCAGCTCGCCTCGATGACGCTGGACCAGTCTCGTCCACACAACCCGGCCACCGCTTCCACAACGGTGAAAATCAACGGCCACGCGACCTCTTGCCTGCTGGACTCCGGGAGCACCGAAAGCTTCATTCACCCAGACATGGTAAGGCGCTGCTCCCTCGCGGTCCACCCCGCCAATCAACGGATCTCCCTGGCCTCCGGATCCCACTCTGTCCCGATCCGAGGGTTCTGCACGGTCACTCTCACAGTCCAGGGTGTAGAATTCAGCGGCTTCCGCCTCTATGTCCTTCCTAACCTCTGTGCGTCACTTTTACTGGGCCTGGATTTCCAGCGTAATCTCCAGAGCCTCACCCTCAAATTCTGCAGGCCCCTAACTCCACTCACCATTTGCGGCCTCACGACCCTCAAGGTTGACCGTCTTTGCCAATCTAACTTCGGATTGCAAACTCGTCGCCACCAGGAGCAGACGGTACAGCGCCCAGGACAGGACCTTCATCAGGGCCGAGGTCCAGCGGCTGCTTCGGGAGGGTATCATCGAGGCCAGCAACAGCCCCTGGAGAGTCCAAGTGGTCGTAGTAAAAACGGGGGAGGAACACAGGATGGTCGTGGACTACAGCCAGACCATCAATCGGTACACGCAACTCGACACGTACCCCCTCCCACGCATATCTGGTATGGTCAATCAGATTGCACAGTACCGGGTCTTCTCAATGGAAGACCTCAAATCCGCCTACCACCAGCTCCCCATCCGTAACTTGGACTGTCCATACACCGCCTTCGAGGCGGACGGTCGGCTCTACCACTTCCTTAGGGTTCCTTTCGGCGTCACTAACGGGGTCTCGGTCTTCCAAAGGCAGATGGACCGAATGGTCGACCGGTACGGTCTGCGGGCTACGTTTCCGTACTTAGATAATGTCACCATCTGCAACCACGATCAGCAGGACCACGATGATAACCTCTCTAAATTCCTCCGCACCGCCACTCTCCTCAATCATATGCACAACAAGGAGAAGTGTGTGTTCAGCACGACCCGTCTAGCCATCCTCAGCTATGTGGTCTAGAACGGAGTTCTGGGGCCCGATCCTGACCGCATGCGCCCCCTCATGGAGCTCCCCCTCCCCCACTGCCCCAAGGCCTTCAAACGCTGCCTGGGGTTCGTCTTCTACTACGCCCAGTGGGTCTCAAACTATGTGGACAAGGCCCACCCACTCATACAGTCCACACAATTCCCCCTTGCGGCCGAGGCATGACACACATTCGCCTGTATTAGAGCCAATATAGCCAAGGCCGGGATGCACGCAGTAGACAAAACACTGCCCTTTTAAATAGAAAGCGACGCTTCAAATTCGGCACTCATCCGTTGAAAAAGAGGCCCAAGCCATCGTTGAAGCTGTGTGATACTGGAGGCATTACGTGGCCGGCAGGAGATTCACTCTCCTCACTGACCAACAGTCGGTAGCCTTCATGTTCAATAACACGCAGCGGGGCAAGATCAAAAATGATAAAACCTTGCGGTGGAGAATCGAGCTCTCCACCTATAATTACGAGATTTTGTATCGCCCCGGCAAGCTCAACGAGCCCCCAGACGCCCTTTCCCGAGGTACATGTGCCAGTGCACAGGTAGACCAGCTCCGTGCCCTGCATGACAGCCTTTGCCATCCGGGGGTCACACGACTGTACCACCTCTTCAAAGCCCGCAATCTGCCCTACTCCATCGAGGAAGTACGGACAGTCACCAGGGACTGCCAGGTCTGTGCGGAGTGCAAGCCGCACTTCTACCGGCCAGACCGTGTGCCTTTGAGCGCCTCAGCGTGGATTTCAAAGGGCCCCTCCCCTCCACCAACCGCAACACGTATTTTCTCAGTGTGGTCGACGAATACTCCAGATTCCCCTTCGCCATCCCATGCCCGGATATGACGTCTGCCACCGTCATCAAGGCCCTGGATTCCATTTTCGCTCTGTTCGGTTTCCCCGTCTACGTCCACAGTGACAGGGGATCCTCGTTCATGAGCGATGAGCTGCGTCAGTTCCTGCTCAGCAGGGGTATTGCCTCCAGCAGGAAACGGGCAGGTAGAGAGGGAGATCGGAACGGTATGGAGGGCCGTCCAGGAACCTCCCAGCCTCTCGCTGGC